>NC_133130.1:6908358-7109291 GCF_048418815.1 Hemitrygon akajei
TGCTGTGCGGCAGCTTAAACAGTTCTTAAAGCGATGTTGCAAAAACAGTTCTTTAAAGTGGTATTGCCAAAAGTTCAAAATGCTCACAGTCCATTTAAAAGGAGAGACTTTTAAAAACGAATTAAATTCTCTTTCACGTCATTTTGTTTCAGTTCACAACGTCGAACTCTTCCCACGAAGAATTTTACGAAACGAAACGGCTTAAAAGCACTGACCTTTCCTTTATCACACTGTCCTCAATCTTTTCTAGTATTTCCCAGAGATCAACACGAGAACAGTCAACGAATTCCTTCCGAATAAGGATCAAATAAGGTCGAACCCGTTTCAACCGTCAAAATCGATTCTCCTCGATCTTTAACTCCTGAACTCCGATCTTCACTCTCCACTGATTCTCAACTAGCAGTGTTGTAAAGAAACTGCTGGCAATGACCTTTTAAACTTTAGGCATTAGATAAAACTTCATCTTTCAACTAAACTGCGTCATCACATTAAATCACGCAGTTGCCTGAAATCAGCTTGGCAAATCCAGCCACGAACTGCCCCTCCTCACAGGGAGGATATCCTCCTCTTATACCCTGTAAAAAAAAACTGTCACATGATCTCTACTGGCGGGAAAATGACGTCAGTCCACCATCACAAGACCATTACCTCGTCCAGTATAGCTTCAAACCCAGTCACGTGACAAGGGTACGTAACACTGGCATGCTGGGCGATTCGACTCGGAAGCCCTGTTGTGGCTCCTTGTCCGAGTTAGGGGAGCTCCAGTCTAGAAACTGGGCTGACGCTGTATCAGGTACCAAATTTCTTTAATATAAAGAATGTAACCAATACGTGTATTGGTTTTGGATAAAAGACATCGAATTCTCCGAAAGCTGCTGCGGTTTCACCGGGTTCAGACATGAACAACTGTCTGGAAAACCGCGATTACCTCTCTCCCTGTACAGGGTCGCAACTATGGAGCCGTCGCAGAAGTGCAGGTTCCGTTGCCGGTTCGGTTCTTGTCTCCCTTAGTTCCTAATCTGAGCTGATTTAGTTTTGCTCCGTATATCCGGTGTCTTCCTCCCTCTGCAGTTTAGAGCTCCAGCCTCAGGTGTATTTAATTTAGACTGTTTAGTGCAAGACTGGGTATTCGTCATTGCTATGTAATGAAGGGATGATTTTTCTTGGAGTCCACCCTGGACAAAAGGTAAGTTGATTGGTCTGAGTGGTTGAATTTGAGGGCATTTCAGTTGCAGTATGACAACGTACATCAAATAGTGGTGTGTTTTGCGGGAATCCAACTGTTATTCGGGGAGCGTGTTGAAATAGTTTCCTTTTGTATTGAACCACTATGAAAGAATTCAGCTGATTACACCTTTATTTGCACTAATTTCTGACTAGGGCCAAATGTTTCCTGAGATTTCAAACTGACGGTATATCTGCGACCAATCCTGTGGACCCTCTCATCGCACTGTGTCCTCCACTATACTCTCCCTATCAAAGGCTGGAGGTTTACCCTGCCCCATACATTCCAGATCTCTGTTACTTCTGTCCTTGTCCCCGATTTGCTTCCGCCCTTGGACTGAGGAAAATATGACCTATGTTCGCCACGCCATGGAAGAGAGATAATAACATACTTCTAAAGAGATTGGAGTAAAAAAAAATATTGGCTTGTGAAAGGGGAGGTACGTCTTTTGTTTAAGTTGCCTATAGTCTTAATGAATATTAACCATGGAGACACCCGTAGAAAGCCAGAATTCACATGCTGGGACAGGCAGAATATCTATCTCACAGAGGGACGATGACCAGTCGGCTAGCCTCACCCGGTTTGGCCCGTTTGCCGAGGTTTACCGGCATGTGTCCACAGGTGAGAGCTGAGCGCCAGGTGGGGACCAAAGGTGGCAAAGCAGAACTGAAAGTTGGCACGGCAAGCCCATCACCAGAGGTGTTACCGCTCCCTAGACTATCCATACACCCCTCTGAAGTGGCAGCTAAAGGAAATATGGAGCCGTTAGGAATAATCCTTTAGAATTGATAGATACTGGAACGGTTCCTGAGGAATGGAAATTGCAAATTTCACTCTACTTTTTAAAAATTCATGGTGGCACATGAAGGGAAATTTTAACGCAGTTCTTGTGACTTAATTGGATGAAAATATTTTGGAGTCTTCTTAAGAATGAGATTTCGGTGTACTGGAGGGAGGCAGTAAAGATGTCTAAAGTCAGCATGATTAACATCAGGGGAAATCTGGCTTGACAAATCTGTTAGAATTGTTTAGGTAATAAGAAGCAGACAAAGAAGAATTAGTGGATGTTGTGCCTTGAATTTTCCCAAGAGTTTTGACAAGGTGCCCCACATCAGGCCTCAAGCCGATGTTATTACAGGAGAGGTTCTAGCATGGATAGAAGTTTGGCTGACAGAGAGGAGATAAACATGATGAATAAAGGCAGCCTTTTCTGTTCCACTTCCAGTGGCTGTTAGCATGTCAGAGAAATCAGAGTTAGACCGTTGCTTTTAAAGCAAAATGCGAATGATTTGGATGTTAGAATTGATGGTTTCACAGATGATCAGAAGATAAGTGTAAAAGTTAGTACAGCTTAGGAGGTAAGGTGTCTCAGAAGGGCGTAAACAATTGGGGGAATTCATGCAGTTTGAGAGGAGGAATAGAGGCAAGGACTGTTTTCTAAATGGGGATAAAATTCATAAATAAGTGGTGAAAAGGCACTTGGGAGTCCTAGAGCAGTATACCCAAAATATTAAATTGTGGGTTGTGTCAGTGGTAAAGAAGGCAAATGCAATGTGTGCATTCATTTTGACAGGAATAGAATCCAAAAGCAAAGTTGTAATGCTGAGGATACTTAAGGCATTGGTCATACCGCCCTCGAGGATTGTGAGTAGATTTGGGACCCTTAGATAATGAAGAGATGTGTTGTCATTGGAGGTTGTCCACAGGAGGTTCACGTGAATGGTGCCAAGAATGAAAAGGGTTAACATATAATGGTGTTTAAAGGCTCTGGCTCTGTATTCGCTAGAGTTTAGGAGGATGAGTGGGAGGGGGTATCTCCTTGAAACCTATGATATATTGAAAGGCCGAGTTATAGTGATTGTGAATAGTATACTTCCTGTCTTGAGGAAGTCCGGGGCAACGGGCACATCCTCAGAATTAAGGGATGTCCAATTAAAACAGAGAAGAACATAGAGTATAGAACATAGAATAGTACAGCACATTACAGGCCCTTCAGCCCACAATGTTGTGCCGACCCTAATACCCTGCCTGCCATCTGACCCCCCCACCTTAAATTCCTCCATATTGTAGTCTTGTAGTCTCTTAAACTGCACTAGTGTATCTGCCTCTACCACTGACTCAGGCAGTGCATTCCACGCACCAACCACTCTCTGCGTTAATAACCTTCCGCTAATATCCCCCATGAACTTTCCTCCTCTTACCTTAAAGCCTTGTGCTCTTGTACTGAGCAGTCGTGCCCTGGGGAAGAGGCGCTGGCTGTCCATCCTGTCTATTCCTCCTAAAATCTTGTACATCTCTATCATGTCTTCTGTCATCCTCCATCTCTCCAAAGAGTAAAGCCCTTGCTCCCTTAATCTCTGATCATAATCCGTACTCTCTAAACCAGGCAGCATCCTGGTAAATCTGCTCTGTACCCTTTCCAATGCTTCCACATCCTTCCTATAGTGAGGCGACCAGAACTGGGCACAGTACTCCAAGTGTGGCCTAACTAGAGTTTTATAGAGCTTGATCATTACATCGCGTCTCTTAAACTGTATCCCTCGACTTATGAAAGCTAACACCATATAATCTTTCTTAACTACCCTATCTACCTTTGAGGCAACTTTCAGGGGTCTGTGGACATGTACCCCCAAATCCCTCTGCTCCTGCACACTACCAAGTATCCTACCATTTACTTTGTACTCTGCCTTGGAGTTTGTCCTTCAAAAGTGTACCACCTCACACTTCTCCGGGTTGAACTCCACCTGCCACTTCTCAGCCCACTTCAGCATCGTATCAATGTTTCTCTGCAATTTTCGACAATCCTCTACACTATGTAAACACCACCAATATTTGTATCGAAAGAAGAAAAGTTAATTCTGAAGTCACGTGGATTTCGAGAATAAAGAATGACTGAAATTAAAGGAACAGGTTGCTAGACGACTGCAAAGAGGTTTAGCCAGTTGTAGGAAGGGAGAGTCATTTACGTGTCAGGTTTCAGGTGCAGTGTCCTCAGATGTTATTGAAGTAAAATACTTTACATTTTATACCACTCCCTCGGCGGCGCGCTGTCGTAGAAGAATTGTTGTCGGGAGACTTTGTATTGTCACTCCCATAAGGACGTGAGCTTTCTATTTCGCGCTGCAGTCCCTCAAAATAGAAAATCCAACAACGGAAAAGACCCTCTCCACCTCTAACCCTCGATCCCTCTACTGCACACGCTCCAAAGCTGTTACATCCTTTCTGCGATAGAGGAACTGCAAATGAACACAACCTTCCAGGTGCATCGTATTCAAAGTTTTACTCCTTTCATCATTTATGGTTATTGTTCCCCGGAATTCTGACGATGCCCGGTATTCACTTTGCTCAATGCCGCTGTTCTCTGCGTCGCTCGATACTTACGTCCCTGTACCTACCTTCGTGACATTGACGTTGGTGGCAAAGTCATCAAAGCCCTCATCCAATGGAAGTTTGCTGTACTCCACACTGCACCGCAGTGTATCAGAAAAAAGGCTCCGTTTCCCCTCACTGTCTGCCTGCTTGCTGCAGCCAATTTTCCATCCATGCTCGTATGCTTCCTGTTTAACCATGGACTCTTATCGGATAACGTAGCTTCATGTACGGCGCCTTGTTCTCACCAAAGCGCCTCTTTCAACTCAGTCGATTGAAGATGTTTGGTATGGGCCCCCAAGTCTGAAGATCTTTCTGCAGGGGATCAATTGAGAGCATCCTGACTGGGTGCATCACTGCCTAGTGTGGGAACTGTATTTCCTTCAATCGCAGGACTCTGCAGAGAGTGGTCTGGGCAGCCCAGCACATCTGTAGATGTGAACTTCCCATAATTCAGGACATTTACAAGAATAGATGTTTAAAAAGGGCCCGGAGGATAACGACCCCAGTCACACCAGCCACAGCTCTACTGTCTGGGTAACAGCAAGACTGCATAAAAGCCAGGACCAACAGGCTCCGGGACAGCTTCTTCCACCAGGCCATCAGGCTGCTTTACTCATGCTGATACAACTTTATTTCTATGTTATATTGACTTTCACGTTGCACATATTATTCATTATAAATTACTATAATTTGCTTATTGCACATTTAGACCGAGAAGTAAAGACTTTTATCCTCGTGTATATGAAGGATGTGAGTAATAATGTCAATAAATTCAATTTGTCTATTCTTCCTGTTCGTTCTTCCAGGTATGTAAACAGTTACCGGTTCTGTTCTGCTTTGTTTGCCCCTAAGGTTGCACTTTTGCTCAAGTCAGCCGTTCCCTTCCGTATTGTGAGGGTTCTAGCCAGAATCTGAGATGTATTTCAAGTTAGACGGGACAGTGGGTGAATTGTTCAGTGTGGGCTACTACGTAACGAAATGTGGATTACTGGGCGTGTCCTAAGGTGACCGAAATAAATTTCAGGGAGCGTCCAGAGTTAGTTTCATTCCTGATTGAGAGCGATAAACAACACCTGCTTCATTCTCTCTGCAACAGTGACACTGCAGGAAACTCCTCCCAGGTAAATCTGCACTAGTTTCAGATCATTTTTCCGACTAGTCCCAAAAATTTTCCTAGGCTTGAAACTGACGGGATATCGCTGACCCTCTCGTTCAGATGGATCTTTCATTCTGGATTACTCTGCCAAGGCTCAACGCTCTCTATCATTCCCTTCTGAACGTTCCCTTGTCGGTTCTGAATTTGAGCACATCCCCGCCCCACCTTTTTCTACTCCCCCAGTGGCTCAGACAATTTTCGATGCCGAAATTATGATCTCGATACACAGTACTGTGCAATTGATCTGGCATGCTGGGCGATTCGAGTCGGAAGCCCTGTTGTGGCTCCTTGTCAGAGTTAGGGGAGCTCCAGTCTAGAAACTGAGCTGACGCTGTATCAGGTACCAAATTTCTTTAATATAAGGAATGCAACCAATACGTGTATTGGTTTTGGAATAAAAGACACCGAATTCTCCGAAAACTACTGCGGTGTCACCGGGTTCAGACATGAACAACTGTCTGGAAATGGTGGATACCTCTCGCCCTGTACAGGGTCGGAACTGTGGAGCCGTCGCAGAGAAGGAAGCTCCCTTGCCGTTTCGGTTCTTGTCTCCCTTAGTTCCAAAACCGAGTTGATTTAGTTTTGCTCCGTATATCCGCTGTCTTCCTCCCTCTGCAGTTTAGAGCTCCAGCCTCAGGTGTATTTTAATTTAGACTGTTTAGTGCAAGACTGGGTATTCGTCATTGTGCGAATCTGCTATGTAATGAAGGGTTGATTTTTCTCGGAATCCACTCTGGACAAAAGGTAAGTTGATTTGTCTGGGTGATTGAATTTGAGGGTATTTTAGCTGCAGTATCTCATTGTACATCAAATAGTGGTGTGTTTTGCGGCAATCCAACTGTTACTCTGTGAGCATGTAGAATTAGTTTCTTTTTGGATTGAATCACTATGAAAGAATTCAGCTGATAACACCTTTATTTGCATTACATTCTGACTAATGCCAAATGTCGCCCGAGATTTCAAACTGATGATATTTCTGCACCCAAACCAGCGGACCCTCTCATTGCGCTGTGTCCTCCAGCACACTCTCCCTATCAAAGGCTGGAGATATACCCTGTCCCATTCTTTCCAGATCTCTGTTACTTCTGTCCTTGTCCCCGATCTGCTTTCCCGCCTTGGACTGAGGAACATATGACCTATGCTCGCCTGGCCATGTCACCCTCTGGTATATTATCCGTTCTGGAAAAGGGATCATAACATACTTTTAAAGAGATTGGAGTTAAAAAAAAACAATTGGCTTGTTTCAAGGGGAGGTGCATAGAACATAGAATAGTACAACACATACCCCAAATATTAAATTATGGGTTGAGTCAGTGGTAAAGAGGGCAAATGCAATGTGTGCATTCATTTTGACAGGAATAGAATGCAAAAGCAAGTTTGAAATGCTGAGGGTACTTAAGGCATTGGTCATACCGCCCTCGAGGATTGTGAGCAGATTTGGGACCCTTAAATAATGAAGAGATGTGTTGTCATTGGAGGTGGTCCACAGGAGGTTGACGAGAATGGTGCCAAGAATGAAAAGGGTTAACATATAATGGTGTTTAAAGGTTCTGGCTCTGTACTCGCTAGAGTTTAGGAGAATAAGTGGGAGGGGGTATCTCCTTGAAACCTATGATATATTGAAAGGCCGAGTTATAGTGATTGTGAATAGTATACTCTCTGTCTTGAGGAAGTCCGGCGCAATGGGTACATACTCAGAATTAAGGGATGTCCAATTAAAACAGAGAAGAACATAGAGTATAGAACATAGAATAGTACAGCACATTACAGGCCCTTCGGCGCACAATGTTGTGCCGACCCTAATACCCTGCCTGCCATCAGACCTCCCCACCTTAAATTCCTCCATATTGTAGTCTTGTAGTTTCTTAAATTTCACTAGTGTATCTGCCTCTACCACTGACTCCACGCACCAACCACTCTCTGGGTTAATAACCTTCCGCTAATATCCCCCATGAACTTCCCTCCTCTTACCTTAAAGCCTTGCCCTCTTGTACTGAGCAGTCGTGCCCTGGGGAAGAGGCGCTGGCTACCCACTCTGTCTAATCCTCCTAAAATCTTGTACACCTCTATCATGTCTTCTGTCATCCTCCATCTCTCCAAAGAGTAAAGCCCTAGCTCCCTTAATCTCTGATCATAATCCATACTCTCTAAACCAGGCAGCATCCTGGTAAATCTCCTCTGTACCCTTTCCAATGCTTCCACATCCTTCCTATAGTGAGGCGACGAGAACTGGACACAGTACTCCAAGTGTGGCCTAACTAGAGTTGTATAGTGCTGCATCATTACATCGTGTCTCTTACAGTCTATCCCTCGACCTATGTAATCTAACACCCCATAAGCTTTCTTAACTACCCTATCTACCTGTGGGGCAACTATCAGGGATCTGTGGACATGTACCCCCAGATCCCTCTGCTCCTGCAAACTACCAAGTATCCTGCCATTTACTTTGTACTCTGCCTTGGAGTTTGTCCTTCCAAATTGTACCACCTCACACTTCTCCAGGTTGAACTCCTTCTGCCACTTCTCAGCCCACTTCTGCATCCTATCTATGTTGCACTGCAATCTGCAACAATCCTCTACACTATCTATAACACCATCAACCTTTGTGTCGTCTGCAAACTTGACAACCCACCCTTCTACCTCCACATCCAGGTCGTTAATAAAAATCACAAAAAGTAGAGGTGCCAGAACAGATCGTTGTTTCACACCACTAGTCACAACCCTCCAATCTGAATGTACTCCCTCCACAACAACACTCTGCCTTCTGCACGCAAGCCAATTCTGAGTCCACCTGGACAATCTCCCCTGGATCCCATGCCTTTTGACTTTCTGAATAAGCCTACAATGTGGAACCTTGTCAAATGCCTTACTAAAATCCTTGTAGATTACATCCACTGCACTACCCTCATCTCTATGCCTCGTCACCTCCTCAAAGAGCTCTATCTGGCTTGTTATGCATGATCTGCCCTTCACAAAGCCATGCTGACGGTCCCTGATCAGACCATGATTCTCTAAATGCCCATAGATCCTATCTCTAAGAATCTTTCCCAACAGCTTTCCCACCACAGACGTAAGGCTCACTTGTCTATAATTACCTGGACTATCCCTACTAGCTTTTTTTGAACAAGCGGACAACATTTTCCTCCCTCCAATCCTCCGGTACCATTTCTGTGGACAACGAGGACATAAAGATCCTAGCCAGAGGTTCAACAATCTCTTCCTTTGCCTCATGGAGCAGCCTGGGGAATATTCCGTCAGGCCCTGGGGACTTATCTGTCTTAATGTATTTTAACACCTCCTCTCTCTTAATATCAAGAGGCTCCAGAAGATCAACCTCACTCACATTGTCCTCACCATCATCAAGTTCCCTCTCAGTAGTGAATACCGAAGAGAAGTATTCATTGAAGACCTCGCTCACTTCCACAGCCTCCAGGCACATCTTCCCATTGTTATGTCTAATCAGTCCTACCTTCACTCCTGTCATCCTTTTGTTCTTCACATAATTGAAGAATGCCTTGGGGTTTTCCTTTACCCTACTCGCCAAGGCCTTCTCATGCCCCCTTCTTGCTCTTCTCAGCCCCTTCTTAAGCTTCTTTCTTGCTACCCTATATTCCTCAATAGACCCATCTAGTGGAGTGGTGTCACAGCATCAATTTTGTACTCATCATCAGTAAGCCAAAAGGACTGATTTTGGACTTCAGGAAGGGTAAGATGAAGGAACACATACTAATCGTCATAGAGGGATCAGAAGTGGAGGGAGTAAGCAGTTTCAAATTCCTGGGTGTCAAGATCTCTGAGGACCTAACCTGGTCCCAACATATCGATACAGTTATAAAGAAGGCAAGACAGTGATTGTACTTCATTAGGAGTTTGAATAGATTTATTATGTCAAAAATACACTCAAAAACTTCTATAGATGAACTGTGGAGAACACTCTGACAGGCTGCATCTCTGTCTGGTATGCAGGGGGGAGGTGCCTGCACAGGACAGAAAGAAGCTGCAGAGGGTCATAAATTTAGTCAGCTCCACCTTGGATAATAGCCTACAAAGTATTCAGGACATCTTCAAGGAGCGGTGTCTCAGAAAGGTAGCATGCATTATTAAGGACCCCCAGCACCCAGGGAATGCCCTTTTCTCATTGCTGTTATTAGGTCGAAGGTACAGATGCCTGAAGGCACACACTCAGCGATTCAGAAACAGCTTCTTCCCCTCATCCATCTGATTCCTAAATGGTCATTGCACCCATGAACACTACCTCACTTTTTAAATACATATATCTTGTTTTTGCACAATTTTTAATCTATTCAATATATATACACTCTAATTAATTCACCTATTTATTCTCATTTATATATTTTTTTCTTCTGTATTATGCATTGCATTGAACAGCTGCTGCTAAGTGAACAAATTTCATGATGCTTGCCGGTGATCATAAACATGATTCTGATCTAACTAAAATAGTTCAGACTATCTACTTGAAAGGAGGTTGAGCAGGTAAAGGCATGTAAAATTTTTCTTCACCCAGAGTAGCTGGAGTGGCAGACTGGGCAGTGACATTCTGCACCTGCAGTACGTGTGAGACGAGAGAGACTTCCCGTGTCTCTTGGGACCATACCCAGACGAAATGCACCGACCTGTAGCTCCTGCTACATTAGAACATTAGAGCAGAGTAGAGGCCCTTCAGTCCACAATGTTGTGTCAACCTTTTAACCTACTCATGGTTATGTACTCGAAGTCCTTCATGGGAGGCCCATCCAGAAGATTATTCTGGCTGGAAGTCTGTGATTAATGGTGTCTCACAGAGATCTATACTGGGACCTCTGCTGTTTCTTAAATGTGTAAATGACCTGGATGAAATGTAGTTGGGAAAATGTAGATGTAGAAGTTTGCAGATGATACGAAGATCGTGGTGTTGTGGATAATGTGGAAGACTGGCGAAGAATACGACGGGATATAGATCAGTTGTAGATATGGATGGAGATATGATGGATGTGTGCACCTTCCTTCCCTCTTCTTCTACTCTCCACTCTAGCCTCTCACCTCTTCTCCTCACCTGCTTATCACCTTACCCTGTTGTCCTCCTACTTCCTGTTCTCCCATGCTCCACCCTTCTGTCCTATAAGATTACTTCTTTCCAGTCCTGCTTTTCAGCCTTCTTCCATGTTTTCTGAAGTCATGCTGCCGGATTTATTTCCTCTTCTCTCCGACATCATTTGTGCTGACATGCACAACCACTTCCGGCTGTTCACCCTCACCTTTGAGGATGCCCTGCAGTCAGTCCCTGATGTCCTGGATCCTGGCTCCAGGGAGGCAACACACCATCCTTAAATCCTGCCTATTGCCCCAGAAACCCTTTTCTGTACGTCTCACTATGGAGTCCCCTACTACCACAGCTCTGCCTGACGACTGTCTCTTCAGCTTTGCTTCAGTGCCAATTTTTGACTCACAGACCTGTCCGCCTCTCAGACCGGCAGTGTCTTCTGTCCCAACAACTTCCAAGAGGGTGAACCTGCTATCAAGAGGTACATCACTCTGGGTTTCCTGTACGTCAAGCATCCATCCCTTCCTCATCGTCACCCCCGTTCTCTCCTCCGGTATCTTCAGTATAACAATATCACTGCAGGTCCTGTCCAGAAAACTCTCATTTTCCCAGATGAACCTGAGATCATCCAGTTGCCTCTCCAGTGCCCCAAAACAGTCCTTCAGGAGCTGAACCTGGACACACTTTTCACAGTTGTAGTAGCCGGAGGCACCATCAGTGTCCCTGACCTCCCACATCAGGCAAGCACCACACTGAATCAATTCACCTCTCATCTCTTCACCACCTCTCACCCCTTCCAACTGTGGCATAGTCTCCTCCCTCAGCCTCCTCGCCGAAGACTCTCGAGCCAAAGACTCGCACTTTTCTCACAAGGCACTTCCCTCAACAAGTCCGCTCCCCGAGTCAGAGCCTCAAAGCTCCACTCCTTTACTGGTCCACTCACTCATTGGCCATTTTCCACTCTAGGGTGGTTATCTCTGGTTATCTCGTGCTGCTGAGGGCAGGAACAGAGAGATATGGGATCTCAATGTGTGGCTGAGGAGCTGGTGCGGCAAGCAGGGTTTTAGATTCTTAAACCATTGGGATCTGTTTTGGGGTAAGGATGAATTGTACAAAAGGGTTGGGTTGCACCTTAAGAGGCGGAGGACCAGCATTCTGGCAGGCAGGTTCATCACTGCTACATGGATGTGTTTAAACAAATAAGTGGGGAGGAGGAGACGAACTGGAAATATAAGAATGGAGTCAAAGGGAAAGAGAGAATAAGAAAAGTTAAGAAAGACAACAGAATGGATGGGGCAGAAAGCTCAGGAAGGGATCAGACAGTATGGCCAAGTGCAATAGGGATCGATGTGAGAAGTGAGGGGAGTAATGGATTAAAAGTATTATATATGAATGCATGAAGTATAAGTGGATGAGCTTAAGGCTCAGTTGGAAATTGGCAAGTATGATGTTGTAGGAACAACAGAGACATGGCTGCAAGAGGACCAAGGCTGGGAAATGAATATTCAAGGGTATCGAAAGGACAGACTGACTGGCAGAAGGGGTGGGGTGGCTCTGCTGGTGAGGAATAAAATTCAGTCCCTTGCGAGGGGTGACACAGAATCAGGAGATGTAGAGTCAGTATGGATAGCACTGAGAAATTGTAAGGGCAAAAAGACCCTAATGGGAGTTATCTACAGGCCCCCAAATAGTAGCCTGGATAGATAGATAGATAGATAGATAGATACTTTATTCATCCCCATGGGGAAATTCAACATTTTTTCCAATGTCCCATACACTTATTGCAGCAAAACTAATTACATACAATACTTAACTCAGTCTAAATATGATATGCATCTAAAATCACCCTCTCAAAAAGCATTAATAAATAGCTTTTAAAAAGTTCTTAAATAGTTTACTAAAATATAGGGTGCAAGATGGATCAAGAGCTAAAATTAGCATGTTGCACAGGTAATGCTATGGTTGTAATAGGAGATTTCAACATGCAGGTAGACTGGGAAAATCAGGTTGGTACTGGACCCCAAGAAAGTGAGTTTGTGGGGTGCCTCTGAGATGGATTCTTAGAGCAGCTTGTACTGGAGCCTACCAGGGAGAAGGCAATTCTGGATCTAGCGTTGTGTAATGAACTGGATTTGATAAGGGAACTCGAGGTAAAGGAGCCATTAGGAGGTAGTGACCATAATATGATATGTTTGGACCTACATATGAGAAGGAGAAGGGAAAATCGGATGTGACAGTATTACAGTTGAGCAAAGGGGACTATGGAGCCATAAGGAAGGAACTAGCCAAAGTTGACTGGAAGGATACCCTAGCAGGGATGACAGTGGAACAACAGTATTTCTGGGAATAATACAGAAGGTGCAGGATCAGTTCATTCCAAAGAGGAAGAAAGATTCTAAGGGGAGTAGGGGGCGACCATGGCTGACAAGTGAAGTCAAGGACAGTATAAAAATAAAACAGAGGTATAAGATAGCAAAGATGAGCAAGAAGCCAGTGGATTGGGAAACTTTTAATGAGCATCAGAAGATAACTAAAAAGGCAATACGGGGAGAAAAGATGAGGTATGAAGGTAAGCTAGACAAGAATATAAAGGAGGAAAGTAAAAGCTTCTTTAGGTATGTGAAGAGGAATAAATTAGTTAAGACCAAAGTTGGGCCCTTGAAGGCAGAAACAGGTGAATTTATTATAGGGAACAAGAAAATCTGTCTTCACTAGAGAAGACACAGACAATCTCCCAGATGTAATAGTGGCCAGAGGACCAAGGATAATGGAGGAACTGAAGGATATTCACATTAGGCAGAAAATGGTGTTGGGTAGACTGATGGGACTGAAGGCTGATAAATCCCCAGGGCCTGATGGTCTGCAGCCCAGGGTACTTAAGGAGGTGGCTCTAGAAATCGTGGAAGCATTGGTAATCGTTTTCCAATGTTCTATAGATTCAGGATTAGCTCCTGTGGATTGGAGGATAGCTAATGTTATCCCACTTTTTAAGAAAGGAGGGAGAGAGAAAACAGGGAATTATAGACCAGTTAGCCTGACATCAGTGGTGGGGAAGATGCTTGAGTCAATTATAAAAGACGAAATAACGGCACATTTGGATAGCGGTAAGAGGATCAGTCAGAGTTAGCATAGATTTACTAAGGGGAAATCATGCCTGACTAATCTTTTGGAATTTTTTGAGGATGTAACTATGAAAATGGACAAGGGAGAGCCAGTGGATGTAGTGTACCTGGACTTTCAGAAAGCCTTTGATAAGGTCCCACATAGGAGATTACTTGGCAAAATTAGAGCACATGGTATTGGGGGTAGGGTACTAACATGGATAGAAAATTGGTTGGCAGACAGGAAACAAAGTGTACGGATTAACGGGTCCTTTTCAGAATGGCAGGCAGTGACTGGTGGGGTACCGCAAGGCTCGATGCTGGGACCGCAGCTATTTACAATGTGCATTAATGATTTCGATGAAGGGATTAAAAGTAACATTAGCAAATTTGCAGATGACACAAAGCTGGGTGGCAGTGTGAAATATGAGGAGGATGTTAGGAGAATACAGGATGACATGGACAGATTGGGTAAGTGGGCAGATGCAGTTTAATGTGGATAAATGTGAGGTTATCCACTCTGGTGGCAAGAACAGGAAGGCAGATTACTATCTGAATGGTGTCAAATTAGGAAAAGGTGAAGTACAACGAGATCTAGGTGTCCTTGTTCATCAGTCACTGAAAGTAAGCATGTTGGTACAGCAGGTGGTGAAGAAAGCTAATGGCATGTTGGCCTTCATAACAAGGGGAGTTGAGTATAGGAGCAAAGAGGTCCTTCTGCAGATGTATAGGGCCCTGGTGAGACCACACCTAGGGTATTGTATTCAGTTTTGGTCTCCAAATTTGATGAAGGATACCCTTGCTATTGAGGGAGTGCAGCGTAGGTTCACGAGGTTGATTTCCAGGATGGCGGGACTGTCATATGTTGAAAAATTGGAGCGACTGGGCTTGTATACACTGGAATTTAGAAGGATGAGAGGGGATCTGATTGAAACATATAAGATTATTAAGGGATTGGACACGTTAGAGGCAGGAAACATTCCCGATATTGCGGGAGTCTAGAACCAGAGGCCACAGTTTAAGAATAAGGGGTAGACCATTTAGAACAGAGTTGAGGAAAACCTTTTTCACCCAGAGAGTTGTGGATCTATGGAATGCTCTGCCTCAGAAGGCAGTGGAGGCCAATTCTCTGGATGCTTTCAAGAAAGAGTTAGATAGAGCTCTTAAAATAGCAGAGTCAAGGGATATGGGGAGAAGGCAGGAACGGGTTACTGATTTTGGATGATCAGCCATGATCACAATGAATGGTGGTGCTGGCTCAAAGGGCCGAATGGCCTACTCCTGCACCTATTGTCTATTGTCTATAGTCCTTTCTTTAACTTTTGCACCCACCTGACTTCACCTATCAGCTTCTGGCTGGACCTCCTTCACCTACCACCACCTTTTTATTCTGGTGTCTTTCCCCTTCCTTCCCAGACCTGAAGAAGGGTCTCAGCCTGAAATGTCAACTGCTTATTCATTTCTAGAGATTCTGCCTGACTTGCTGTGTTCCTCAAGCATTTTGCATTTGTTGCCCTATGTTCTGCTCTATGCACTCCAAGATCAAACAAACTCTTCCCTCCCACATAGCTTTCCATCTTTCTATCGTCCATGTGCTTGTCTAAGAGTCTCTGAAATGCATCTGCCCCTACCACACACCTGGCAGAGGTAATTCATATATCCATCATGCTCTATGTAAAAACTTGATATTCCACCACTACTTTTCCTCCAATGATCTTAAAATGATAGCCCCTTGTATTATCCAATTCTGTCCTTGGAGAGAGTCTCATTCTGTATAATCTACCTATAGCTCTTATCATCTTGTACACCTCCATCAAGTCACCTCTCATCCTTCTTCATTCTACATTCCCCTCAATACTTATTCCAATCCTTTATGACCATATTAAGCTTAATGTAAAGGAACCCTTAGGAGGCAATGATCATAACATGATTGTATTTATACTGCAATTTGAGAGGGCGAAGCATAATTCACATGTATCAGTATTACAACGGAATAAAGGGAATTACAGAAGCATGAGAGAGAAGCCTGCTCAGATGGATTGGAGAAGGATACTGGTGGTAATGATGGCCGCAGGGAACCGTACTCTCTCCGGTCCTGTTCACCCTGTACACATCAGACTTCCAATATAACTCGGAGTCCTGCCATGTGCAGAAGTTCGCTGATGACACGGCCATAGTGGGGTGTGTCAGGAATGGACAGGAGGAGGAGTATAGGAAACTGATACAGGACTTTGTGATATGGTGCAACTCAAACTACCTGCGTCTCAATATCACCAAGACCAAGGAGATGGTGGTGGACTTTAGGAGATCTAGGTGGAGAGTTTAACATCGGTAGCTGAGCGAAGGGCGCTGAGTAGGCTACGGTCAATTATGGAAAACTCTGAACATCCTCTACATAGCACCATCCAGAGACAGAGAAGCAGTTTCAGCGACAGGTTACTATCGATGCAATGGTCCTCAGACAGGATGAAGAGGTCAATACTCCCCAATGCCATTAGGCTTTACAATTCAACCGCCAGGACTTAAGAACTTTTTAAAACCTATTATTAATGCTTTTTGAGATAGTGATTTAGATGCATATCATATTTTTACTGAGTTAAGTATTGTATGTAATTAGTTTTGCTACAACAAGTGTATGGGACATTGGAAAAAATGTTGAATTTCCCCATGGGGATGAATAAAGTATCTATCTATCTATCTATCTATCTATCTATCTATCTATCTATCTAAAGTTTCTGGGAATAGTTCACAAGGTACAGGATAGATATGTCCCTCAAAGTAAGGATTTCTCAAATGTTAGGGGTAGGCCACCATGTTTGACATTGGAAGTTAAAGACTGCATAAAAACCAAGGAACCAGCATATAAGGTCACAAAAGTGAGTGGGAAGTTGGATGATTGGGAAGCTTTTAAAATCCAACAAGAGGCAACGAAAAAGTGAAAAGGGAAAAGATGGAATGTGAGGGCAGACTAGCCAATAACATAAAGAAGGAAACCAAAAGTTTTTACAGCTATATAAAGAGTAAAAGAGAAGTGAGAGTTGATATTGGACCTCAGAAAAATTATGCTGCTGAGGTAGTAATGGGGGACAAAGAAATGGCGGATGAACCTAATGAGTGCTTTGTATCTAACTTCACTAACGAAGATGTTAGCAGTATGCCAGAGGTCTGTGAGTGTCAGAGGGCAGGAGTGAGTGCCATTGTTAATGCAATGGAAAAGTGCCAGGCAAACCCAAAGGCCTTAGGGTGGATAAGTCACTTCAACCAGATGGACTACATCCCTGAGTCCTGAGAGAGGTTGTTGAGGAGATAACCATGATCTTTCAAGAATAAAAACACAAAATGCTGGCAGAACTCAGCAGGCCAGACAGCATCTATGGGAGGAGGTAGTGACGATGTTTCGGGCCAAAACCTTCATCAGGAAGCAAAGAGCTACCACCCAATGAGCCTTTGCATCCAACACATCTTTCTCCACAACTTCCAGCATCTCCAAAGTGATCCTACCACCAATTACATCTCTATCTCTCCCTCTTCACTTTCTGCAGAAATCACTCCATTCGTTATTCCCTCACCCATTCATCCCTTCCCACGATTCACCATCCCAGCATTTAGCCCTGCAAGTGATCAAAGTGTTACACCTGCCCACTCACCTCCCCTCTCACCTCCATTCAGGGCCCCAAACTGTTCTCCCAGGTGGGGCAACGCTACAGCAGCAAATCTGCTGGCATCACCTACCATATTTGATGCTCCTGATATAGCATTCTCTACATTGATGAGACCAGTTGTAAATTAGGGAACCACTTCATTGAGCAGTTCCACTCCATCTAACAAAAGCAGAACTTCCTGGTGGTAAAACATTTTAATGTTTTACCGACCCTTAAACCCTGCCTCCCATATACCCCCCCCCCCACCTTAAATTCCTCCATATACCTGTGCAGTAGTCTCTTAAACTTCACTTGTGTATCTGCCTCCACCACTGACTCAGGCAGTGCATTCCACACACCAACCACTCTCTGAGTAAAAGATCTTCCTCTAATATCCCCCTTGAACTTCCCACCCCTTACTTTAAAGCCAGGTCTTCTTGTATTCAGCAGTGGTACCCTGGGGAAGAGGCACTGTTTGTCCACTATATCTGTTCCTCTTAATATCTTGTATACCTCTATCATGTCTCCTCTCATCCTCCTCCTCTCCAAAGTGTAAGCACTACCTCCCTTAATCTCTTATCATAATGCATACTCTCTAAACCAGGCAGCATCCTGGTAAGTCTACTCTGTACCCTTTCCAAAGCTTCGACATCCTTCCTATAGTGAGGGAACCAGAACTGGACACAGTACTCCAAGTGTGGCCTAACCAGAGTTTTATTCAGCTGCATCATTACCTCATGACTCTTAAACTCTATCCCTCAACTTATGAAAGCTACCACCCCATAAGCTTTCTTAACTACCCTATCTACCTGTGAGGCAACTTTCAGACCTGTAGGCCCAGTTCCCTCTGCTCCTCCACACTCCAAAGTATCCTGCCATTTACTTTGTAATCTGTCTTGGAGTTTCTCCTTCCAAAGTGTACCACCTCACACTTCTCCGGGTTGAACTCCATCTGCCAACTCTCAGCCCACTTCTGCATCCTGTGAATGTCTCACTGTAATCTTTGACAATCCTCCACACTATCCACAGCTCCACTAACTTTTGTGTTGTCTACAAACTTGCCAATCCACCCTTCTACCCCCACATCCAGGTCGTTAATAAAAATCACAAAATGTAGAGGTCCCAGAACCAATCCCTGTGGGACACCACTAGTCACAACCCTCCAATCCCAATGTACTCCCTCCATCATGATCCCCTGCTTTCTGAAGGCAAGCCAATTCTGAATCCACCTGGCCAAACTTCCCTGGATCCCATGCCTTCTGACTTTCTGAGTAAGCCTACCATGTGGAACCTTGTCAAATGCCTTACTAAAATCCATGTAGATCACATCCACTACACTACCCTCATCTATATGCCTGGTCACCTCCTCAAAGAACTCTATCAGGCTTATTAGACATGATCTGTCCTTCACAAAGTCATGCTGACTGTCCCTGATCAGACCATGATTCACCAAATGTCTATAAATCCTATCTCTAAGAATCTTTTCCAACAGCTTTCCCATCACAAATGTAAGGTTTAGAATAACCCTACTATCATTTTTGAACAAGGAGACAATATTTGCCTCCCTCCAATCCTCTGGTACCATTACTGAAGACAACGAGGACATAAAGAACCTAGCCAGAGGCACAGTAATCTCTTCCCTCACCTTGTGGATCAGCCAGGGGAATATTCCGTCAGACCCTGGGGACTTATCCATCCTAATGTATTTTAACAACTCTGTCACCTCCTCTCCCTTAATATCAACATGCTCCAGAACATCAACCTCACTCATATTGTCCTCACCGTCATCAAGTTCCCTCTCATTGGTGAATACTGAAGAGAAGTATTCATTGAGGTCCTCGCTCACTTCCACAGCCTCCAGGCACATCTTCCCACCTTTATTGGTCCTACTTTCACTCCTGTCATCCTTTCGTTCTATACATAATTGAAGAATGCCTTGGGGTCCTTCTTTACCCTACTTGTCATGGCCTCATGCCCCCTTCTTGCTCTCCTCAGCCCCTTCTTAAGCTCCTTTCCTGCTATCCTATATTCCTTATGTTACGAAGGATGAACAACTCTGATGGGCAGAATGGTGCAAGGTCGCCCATGTGCCCCTCCCCCGGGAGAATTACAAATCGTTACTGTTGCCAGGCTGTTAATGAGAGAGAAAGAGATGGAACAAAACATATTGGGACTGGAACATTTGCTTCAGACAAGGGCGAGATAACACCGGGGGAGAGAGACCATATTATGACTCCTGTAAGGCTCACGGCTCCGGAGAGGGCTGTTTACTTGATACTATACTGTTCATTAAAATTCCTCAGTGGACAGCAGGAGTGGGCTGGTTTGATGGGCTAAGCCATTTAAACTGATTGACACCTGAGACCCCGTGAGTAGGGATAAAATTGAGGTCAGGAGAGACACCCCTCAGACACACCAGGTTACGCACCAAGAGACACACTAGTGAGCACTGTTTAAGTGTTGGTACCTCATCCCTCTTCCTGCCTATATTGATGTCTCCTTCCAGTAAAAAATTTCCCTCCTGCTCACCTCTACTTCTCTTTCCCACTCTGGCCCCTACCTCTTCTCAACTGCCTATGACCTACCCCTTGTGTCCCTCTTCCTTCCCTTTCTCTATGATCCACTCTCCTCTCCTATCAGATTCCTTTCTCCTTAACCATTTTCTTTTCCCACACCTCCAGCTTCAACTATCACCTTATCACTGATTAATCTCTGTCCTACTCCCCCTACCTTTTTATTATGGGATCTTCACCACTCCTTTCCTGCCCTAAAGAATTGTCTTGGCCCAAAATGTCTACTGCTTGTTCAATACCATGGATGCTGCTGAATTTGCTGAGTTCCTTGAGCATTTTGTGCATGTTGCTAAGGAGAGAGTTAACGTTAGCTCCTCCTTGGTAAGACTTGTAAGACAAAATGGTGTAATCTTAGAAAATGGTATTAGTGTGCAGATAAGCATGAAATCACATCCTGGAGATGAGATACCGGTGAAGCGTGTTTCCCTCCCATAGACCTGTTGTCTCTGTTTCTCAGTTATGGGTCTGGGCAGAAGGTCACCAGAGAAGATATGGTACAGGCTGCTACTGCTACCGCTCGGTGATGCAGTTAGTACTGCAGTTAGATTTTGAAGGGTATTAGAAGGGGCGCCTACATGGTGAAAATGGGAATCATCCCTCAGTCTGGGTCACGCTTAGTTCTAAGAGTGAGCGAGAAACTGGGAGTGAGAGAGAGAGAGCAAAAGTTAGAGACAGAGAGAGAGAGAGAGGGAGGGTGTCTGACTTTTGGTTCTCTCTGGCACTATATTATGTAGCTTAGCTTAGTGGCTGGTTTATTTATTACTCCATTAACTACCTATGGTGTTTATTGTTTATATTAATCTGTTAATTTCTTATAAACTTAAACATGTATAAATTGCCTCCTTTGTATGTGGATACCTCATTTTCAAGAATACTTCATTTCATGTTCTTGGTATTAACTGCTTATTTATTTATTTTCAATTTTTCTTTTTTTCTTTTATGTTTGCACAGTTTGCTGTCTTTTGTAAATTATTCATTGTCCAACTTTTAAATTTTTTTTAATACGTTTTAACAATGAAAAAAACAAATAAAGAAGAAGTTTGTACAGCGCAAAACAATGGTATGGAATGTACAGTTCATAACAGTTAAATAAAAGCACCCATGGTAGAATCATATATAGATAGTTAGCACCCCACCCTCCCATCGCTCAAATCCAAGCCAACCTTACAATATACAGAAAAGGTAAGCAGAACTTTTATCTCCACAGACCTGTATTTAGAAAAAGAAGGTATATTGCCTACAACCTGGACTATAATATGTTTACACAGCAAAAACTGTAAATCTTAGCTGAAAGAAGTTGGAAATAGGGGACTTATATGCTGAGGAAGAAAAAAAGGCATGGACCTTTAAGCTAAGCGGGAATTATGAAAGTATTCAAGAAAAAGTCCCCACACCCTTTGGAACTTTATGTTCTAATTAAGGAGTGAATAATAAATCTTTTCAAGGTCTAAACAGGACATAATATCTCTGAGCCATTGAGCATGTGTGTGTGGGGCAGCAGCTCTCCACCTAAGAAGGACTGCACATCTGTCCAAAAGAGAGCCAAGAGACAGTGCACGATGTTTAGTCGGACTCAGATGCATGTCAACCACTCCCGAGGTGCCGAGAATAGCAATCAGATGATTAGGTTCCAAATAGTGATTAAGTATATGAGATAAAGATAGAAGGAGATCTCTCCAGTATTTCTCCAAGCCAGAGCAAGTGCAATAGATATGAATAAAGGAAGCCTCCACCCCCTTTATACTTGTCGCAACAGGGACTTATGTCTGGATTGATACACAATAATTTAGTTTTAGACATATGAGCCTTGTGTACAACCGTAAACTGTAACAGGCAATGGTGAGCACATAAATAAGTTGAATTAACTGACTTGAGAATTGAATCCCGTACATCATCGGACAAAGGAAAATTTAAATCTTGCTCCCAGGCAGTTTTAATTTTGTCAAGGGGAGCTCGCCTCAGAGTCGCTAACTTATCACAAATAGTAGATATTAAAATTTTACACAATGGATTCATGCGAAGAAAGAAACCAACATTTTTATTGGGTAGCTCAGGGAAGTTTGATATTAAAGGGTTGATGAAATGTCTAATTTGGAGATATCTAAAAACTGAGTGTTGGGTACGTTGAACTTTACAGACAATTGTTCAAAAGATGCAAAACGATTGTCTATGAAAAAATCTTCAAAGCACCTAATGCCCTTTCTGTGGTAGACTTGAAATGTTAAATCGTGTATAGAAGGCAGAAAGAGAATATTCTGTAAGATAGGACTAGACAGGGAGAAACCATGAAGACCATTATACTTTCTAAACTGAGCCCATATTCTCAAAATGTGCCTGAAAACAGGGTTAACAATTGGTTTGGGTGGATGGCAAGGAAGTGCGGATCCAAGAAGTGTGGAGATGGAGAGTTTCTTATTAGAGTTCAAATCCATTGCCACACATATTGAGCGGTCAGACTGATTATAAAAGTAGGACCAAAAAAATAAGACAGCATATGTTGGCTGCCCAGTAATATAAACAAAAATACCCCATGCCCCCTACACTTCTAGGTTTTTGAAGGTGAGCTTTATTTAATTGGTGACATTTGCCCTTCCATATATAGGATGAAATAATTGAGTCTAATGTGTCGAAGAAAGCTTTAGAAATAAAAATTGGTACAGATTGAAATAAGTGTAAAAATTTAGGATGGATATACATTTTAATGACATTAATATGACCCATCAGGGACATGGACAGGGGTGACCACTGTACTAGACTGTGTTATATATGATTTAAGAGATAAGTAAAATTTTCTCCAAAAAGACGCTTATAGTTCCTTGTTACTGTAATGCCAATGTAAGTAAATTGATTATTCACTACTTTAAAAGGGAGGTTGTGAAACTCTAATGTTTGTGCTTCCCTGTTTATTGGAAAGAGTTCACTCATATGTAAATTAAGTTTGCATCTGAAAAATTGACTAAATTTGTTAAGGAGTGAAAACATTGAAGGTAGGGACGTAGTCGGATTTGATAGATAAAGTAAAAGATCATCAGCATAAAGAGAGACTTTGTGCTCAACACCCCCCCCCCCCCCCCCACCAAATCCCCATCAGATCAGCACAACCACGAAATGCAATCGCCAATGACTGTATGGCCAGATCAAAAAGTGAGGGACTTAAAGGACACACTTGCCAGGTGCCACATTTAAAATTGAAAGCTTGTGATTGCTGAAAGTTAGTCAAAACAGAAGCAGTGGGATGGGAGTATAACAATTTAATCCATGTAATAAAGCTTTGTCCAAGATCATTTTTTTCTAGAACAGCAAATAGATAGTTCCACTCCACATGATGAAATGCTTTCTCCGTGTCAAAAGAAATGATTCATTCAGGAATCCCAGCTGAAGTTGAGTATAAGGTATTAAATAGACGCCGTATATTAAAAAAGGGGACACGATTTATAATAAAACCAATTTGGTCCTCAGAAACAATTAAAGGTAAATAATTCTCCAATCTACAGGCCAAAACTTTAGCAAAAATTTTAACATTGACAATTAGCAAAGAGTTTGGCCTATACGAAAAACACTCTGTTGGATCTTTGCCTCTTTTCTCTAAAAGAATGAGACATGCCTCATTAAATGATTTTGGCAAATTACCTTGTTTAAATGAGTCAGATAAAACCAAGGTTAGTTGAGGTGAAAGCAATGAGGAAAATGACTTATAGAATTCTACAGAGAACCCATCATTTCCAGGAGATTTACCAGTATGCTGTATAGAAATGGCTGAGGATATTTCCTCTAGTGATATTGGCTCATTCATTTTTGTTTTGAGATCAAGAGAAAGTGTAGGAATATTTTGACTATTTCAGAAATGTTATCATTTAAAGATTCAGGAATAAAAATTTCTGTGTGTGTCATTGATTTCAGAATGATTTATGGTAATATTTCCATTTCCCATTCAAATTCTTGTAATGTGTTGTTTAGCTTTGAAGTGTCTTAGTTGGTTGACTAAAAATTTACCGGCTTTATCACTATGGATATAAAACCGGCTCTTACTTTCGAGAAGTTGGCATTCAATTGGATGAGTGGAAATAAGCTCAAACTTAGTTTGAAATTCCACTTGTTTCATATATAGCTCTGGATTTTTGGTTTGGGCATATAGTTGGTCTGTTTCTTTGATTTGATTGACCAGATCTAATTGCTCTTTATAGGTCCTTCTTTTCAAATTCGCAGAGTATGAAATTATTTGACCCTTTAAGTATGCTTTCTTAGCTTCTTAAACAACCAAACTTGAAGTTTCAGATGATATGTTAGTGCTTAGGAAAAAAAAAATCTGATCCTCCATAAATTTTACAAAATCATTATCTGACAGTAAGGTCAAATAAAAATGTTACTGCTTATTTATTTGTGGGGTATCAGGAAGAATTATAGACAGGGTGACTGGGGCATAATCTGAAATCATTATACTCTGATAGTCAGAAGAACAGACAGATGGGATCAACCTATTATCAATTAAAAAGTAATCAATTTTAGTAAAAGTGTGATGAACATGTGACAAAAAAGAATAATCTCTCTCATTTGGGTGGAGCAAATGCCATACATCAGAGATACCATAATTGGAAAGGATGGTCTGAACTAATGAAGCAGATTTGCTTGGTAGTCTGGGAATAGAAGACGATTGTTTCAAAACTGGATCTAATCAACAGTTAAAGTCCCCGCCCAATATGAGAGAGTATGCACTCAATTCAGGCAATAGAGAGAATAAGCGATCAAAAAACCCCACATCATCTGAGTTAGGAGCATATAAGTTAGCCAACACTACCAATGTATTACATAATTCCGCCCAGACAATGATAAAATGACCATTTGTATCAGATACTTTGTTATGGAGCTCAAAGGGAAAAGTTGGATTTACAAGAATTGAAACACTCCTGGCTTTAGCCTAAAAAATAAAATAGAATTGCTGTCCCGTCTTGACATGAGGCGAGAGTTATCAAAACTACGAATGTGTGTTTCTTGCAAAAAAGCAATTGCTGTGTTAAGCTGTTTAAGATGGGAAAACACATTCCTTCTTTTAACAGAATGGTTCAGTCTCTTAACATTCCAGCTCACAAAATTCAATGGCTTACCCATTTTCCTTTAAAAAAGATACTGGATAACAGGCATAAGCAATGTCAGAAATTTGAATAACAGCTCTGGGACAAAAGTATAAAACAAAGAAAAACTGAACAAAAATACCTCCTGAATAACAAAAATATCTAAAGGTTCTATGAATGATATTGGCATTAAAGGTCCCTCCCAACACCTCCCAACCCACAGCATGATAGCTACCGAAAAACAGCAGCAAGGTCTTCAAAAAAAAGTCACCCCATAATTCAACTTCCTGTTTTGTGACGTCATCATCAACCCCGTCTTTTATCAATTAAAAAAATCAGAAAACATTTAGCACTCCAGACTAATATTATACATTGTGAAAAATAGAGCAATTCCTCCAAAATTTATTAAGCATGTCTCAAAGTAATAATTCAAAAAAAGATATAAACTAGTATTTAGAAAAAAGAAGAAAAAACAAGTAAACAGACTTACCCAATGAACCACCCATGAAAGACTGTAAAAAATATTCACTGAATTGAAAAAAAAAGGTCATGGAAAAAAACAGAAAGAAAATTAATGCTTCTTTGCCAATCAAGCTAATCTGCCGAGCCTCCCAGACTGGGAGATCTTTAATCTGGTAGCGATTAAATTGTAAAATTACTGGGCATGGTCTGTGTCCCAAAGCTGGTTTAGGTGCAAAGGAACAGTGAGCTTTATCTATTTTGGTTGGAGTTGAAGGTATATCCTTCCCAAAAATCTCACATAGGAGAGTGGAGAAAAATTCAGTGGGACTTTCGCTTTCGATAGACTCCAGCAGTCCCAAAATACGTAGGTTCTTATGTCTGCTTCTGCTTTCCAGGTCTGTAACTTTTGCTGTTAGCTTGTTATTGTTATCACTCAAGCGAGAACAAACATTTTCCAGCACTTTAACGGGTTGTTCCAAATCATGCATAACAAGCTCGAGATTTGATATGCGTTAGGCATGATCCTCCATTTTGGAATTGATTTGATCCAATTTCGATTCCAAAGAACTGAAAGAAGTCTTAAATTCAGCAATTATCTCCTGACGGTGCTGATTCAGTATTAAGATAATGTTTTCACCCAATGAGCCAGCCTCTGGAATGACTTCTTTCCTGGGTTTGGAACTCTTTGAGGCCATTGTAGAGCAGGCATATTTGCAGGTGGGAGGGTGAATAAAAAGTTTAACAGTTTGGATATAAAAAGGCAGAAAAGGAATGTGGAGATAAGAAACAGAGCAGAGCGAAAGCGTTTAGCGACTAGTCCCATGTCCAACATTTTTGATGTGGTCTTTCATTGATTCTATTATTGGTCTTGGATTTATTGAGTATGCCCACAAGAAAATGATTCTCTGGGTTTTAGGGGTCAGAGGACTGTACTGGCTCCCTTTCTGTTTACCCTGTATATCTCAGACTTTAGATACAACACTGAATCACATCATCTGCAGAAATTCTCTGATGACTCAGCAATAGTGGGGAGTATAAAGGGAGGATGGAAGTACTAATACAGGACCCTGGTAGAGAACTTTGTCAAATGGTGCAAGCTGAAGCATATGCAGCTCAACATCAGTAAGACAAAGGAGGTGGTGAAGGACTTTAGGAAGACCAAGCCTGTGCTGCTCTCTGTTACTATTGATGGTGAGGACGTGAAGGTGGTGAAGACCTACAAGTACCGGGGGTGCACCCAGATAACAGACTTAAGCGAAAAACCAACATAGAGGCTGCGTACAAGAAGGGCCAGAGTTGCCTCTGCTTCTTGAGGAGACAGATTCTTTGAAGGATGAATGCCTCTCCTTCACATGTTCTACTGGACTGTTGTCATCAGTACAATCTTCTATGCGGTGGAGTGCTGGAGCAATCACATTACAGACAATAGACAATAGGTGCAGAAGTAGACCATTCGGCCCCTTGAGCCTGCACCACCGTTTTGAGATCATGGCTGATCATCTACTATCAATACCCGGTTCCTGCCTTGTCCACATATCCCTTGATACCCCTATCCATAAGATAGCTATCTAGCTCCTTCTCGAAAGCATCCAGAGAATTGGCCTCCACTGCCTTCCGAGGCAGTGCATTCCAGACCCCCACAACTCTCTGGGGGAAGAAGTTTTTCCTTAACTCTGTCCGAAATGACCTACCCCTTATTCTCAAACCATGCCCTCTGGTACTGGACTCTCCCAGCATCTGGAACATATTTCCTGCCTCTATCTTGTCCAATCCCTTAATAATCTTATATGTTTCAATCAGATCCCCTCTCAATCTCCTTAATTCCAGCGTGTACAAGCCCAGTCTCTCTAACCTCTCTGCGTAAGACAGTCCAGACATCCCAGGAATTAACCTCGTGAATCTACGCTGCACTTCCTCTACAGCCAGGACGTCCTTCCTTAACCCTGGAGACCAAAACTGTACACAATACTCCACGTGTGCTCTCACCAGGGCCCTGTACAAATGCAAAAGGATTTCCTTGCTCTTGTACTCAATTCCCTTTGTAATAAAGGCCAACATTCCATTAGCCTTCTTCACTGCCTGCTGCACTTGCTCATTCACCTTCAGTGACTGATGAACAAGGACCCCTAGATCTCTTTATATATTTCTCCCTTACCTAACTTTACACCATTCAGATAATAATCTACCTTCCTGTTCTTACTCCCAAAGTGGATAACATCACAATTATTCACATTAAACATCATCTGCCAAGTATCTGCGAACTCACCCAGCCTATCCAAGTCACCCTGAATTCTCCTAACATCCTCATCACATGTCACACTGCCACACAACTTAGTATCATCAGCAAACTTGCTGATGGTATTCTCAATGCCTTCATCTAAATTGTTGACGTAAATCGTAAACAGCTGTGGTCCCAATACTGAGCCCTGTGGCACCCCACTAGTCACCACCTGCCATTCCGAGAAACACGCATTCACCGCTACCCTTTGCTTTCTATCTGCCAACTAGTTTTCTATCCATGTCAAAGTCTTCCCCCCCAATGCCATGAGTTCTGATTTTACCCACCAATCTCCTATGTGGGACCTTATCAAATGCCTTCTGAAAATCGAGGTACACTACGTCCATTGGATCTCCCTTGTCTATCTTCCTGATTACATCCTCGAAAAACTCCAATCGATTAGTCAAGCATGATTTGCCCTTGGTAAATCCATGCTGGCTCGGCCCAATCCTATCACTGCTATCTAGATATGCCACTATTTCATCTTTAATAATGGACTCTAGCATCTTCCCCACTACTGATGTTAGGCTGACAGGACAATAGTTCTCTGTTTTCTCCCTCCCTCCTTTCTTAGAAAGTTGGATAACATTAGCCATTCTCCAATCCTCAGGAACTGATCCTGAATCTAAGGAACATTGGAAAATGATTACCAATGCATCCGCAATTTCCAGGGCCAACTCCTTTAGTACCCTGGGATGCAGACCATCTGGACCTGGGGATTTGTCAGCCTTCAGTCCCATCAGTCTACTCATCACCGTTTCCTTCTTAATGTCAATCTGTTTCATTTCCTCTGTTACCCTATGTCCTTGGCCCATCCATACATCTGGGAGATTGCTTGTGTCTTCCCTAGTGAAGACAGATCTAAAGTACTTATTAAATTCATCTGCCATTTCTCTGTTTCCCATAACAATTTCACCCAATTCATTCTTCAAGGGCCCAACATTGTTCTTAACTATCTTCTTTCTCTTCACATATCTAAAAAAGCTTTTGCTATCTTCCTTTATATTCCTGGCTAGCTTGCGTTCGTACCTCATTTTTCTCCCCGTATTGCCTTTCTCGTTAAGTTCTGTTGTTCCTTAAAAATTTCCCAATCATCTGTCCTCCCACTCACCTTAGCTCTGTCATACTTCCTTTTTTTAATGCTATGCAATCTCTGACTTCCTTTGTCAACCACTGTGGCCCTTTTCCCCCCTTTGCATCCTTCCTTCTCCGGGGGATGAACTGATTTTGCACCTTGTGCATTATTCCCAAGAATACCTGCCATTGCTGTTCCACTGTCCTTTCTGTTAGGATATCCGTCCAGTTAACTTTGGCCAGCTCCTCCCTCATGGCTCCATAGTCTCCTTTGTTCAACTGCAACACTGACACCTCCGAGCTGCCCTTATCCTTCTCAAATTGCAGATAAAAACTTATCATATTATGGTCACTACCTCCTAATGGCTCCTTTACTTCAAGATCGCTTATCAAATCTTGTTCATTACATAACAGTAAATCCAGAATAGCCTTGTCCCTGGTTGGCTCTCGTTCAAGCTGTTCCAAGAATGCATCCCTTAGGCACTCTACAAATTCCCTATCCTGTGGTCCAGCACCAACCTGCCTCTCCCAGTTCACCTGCATGTTGAAATCCCTCATAACTACTGTGATATTACCTTTGCCACATGTCAATGTTAACTCCCTATTCAACTTGCACCCAATATCCATGCTACTGTTTGGTGGCCTGTAGACAACACCCATTAGGGTCTTTTTGCCCTTACTGTTCCTCAGTTCTATCCACACACACTCTACCTCTCCTGATACTATGTCCCCCCTGGCAAAGGACTGAATCTCATTCCTCACCAACAGGGCCACCCCACCCCGTCTGCCCACATTTCTGCCCCTACGATAGCACGTATACCCTTGTACATTCATTTCCCAGGTCTGATCTCCCTGCAGCCATGTCTCCGTTATCCCAACAACATCATATTCCGCCTTATTTCTGACACTTCGTGCATTCAGATATATAGTTTTTAGCCCATTTCTCCTCTCTCTGTTTGAATCGCTGCCTATTGTGCTTAACCCAGCTCCCCGAACTTCCATTGGGCTATACACCCCTTGAATTCTGTTGACCTTCCTAAATTTACTTATTCTTTCTGCACATTTAACTCCATGTTCTGTCAGACCATCCCTCTGTACATGTGTCCTCCTTATCACTTGTTCCGCCTCACCTTTCTCTACTACACACTTAATATTCCGGAACCGTGTAGTCCCCACCTGTCCTTTATTCTTCATCTGGCTATCCTCTCTCGCATTCGGGATCCCCGCCCCCTGCAAATTTAGTTTAAACCCCCCCGAGAAGCACTAACAAACTTTCCTGCAAGAATGTTAGTACCGCTCCAGTTCACAGGTGATGCCAACAGGCTGAATAAGTTGAAAGGCCGGCTCTGTTAAAGGAGTCAAAATAGACACACTGAAGGCTGTGGTAGAACAAAGAACCCTACAGAAAATCCTGGCAATTCTGGACAATGTTTCTCACCCTCTGCATGCCACCTTGGCTGAATAGAGGAGCACTTGTGGTTTCAGACTAAGACAACTGTGCTGTTCTGAAGAGCGCTATATGAGGCTATTCTTAACCTTGGCCATTAGGCTCTATAATAAGTCAACCTAAAGCCGAAGAAGTGATGAACCCCTCCTGATAGACTGAGGTAACTTATTTTTTATTCTTTCCTACTCCTCTTCTAATATTTATAGCTGTGCACTTGTAATGCTACTGTTATGGGGGATATGGGGGTCAGTGCAGGGATATGAGCTAGTCACTCATGATCTCACTGAAGCATGCAGGAAGCAAGAAGGGCAGAATGGCTTATCCTGCTTCTCTTTGTAGTCTCAAACACTCCTGCCCTCATGTTACCCCTCCCCAACACCCCTCCCATGTCACCCATCCTCCTCTCTAACCCACAATCTGCTCTCACCCTCCCCTCCTACCCAAACTCAACACCCACACAACCACCTACCTCACCTTCCCTCCCACCCTCCCTTCCTGGGAGTGAAGGGTTAGATTGATATAAAGGTTGGCATAATATTGTGGGCCAAAGGGCCATATTGTGCTGTACTATTCTATGTTCTATATTCAAGCTGGTTAAATTCCAAGGAAAAAATTAAGAAATTAACTTTAGAAAGAGATGAGAAGCTAACAGCTTCCACTGTCACTGTAATACCATCCTCTCCACTCACAATCCTCCATCAAGCTCTACAACAATCCACTGTGAGCTCCTGCCACAACCTCCCTATTTGGCAAACCTGTGTCCTAGTACCCAATCTGCCATCCAATCTGCTGACTCCAATCTTGTTATCCAGAGTTGCAGAGTCATAGATAAGTATTCCTCACACTAGGACCTGGACCCCATCGCATCCATACGCTCTGGACTGCCACCACGTTTCAGCCTGTACCTGATCTTTCCCAATCACCCTGCCATTTAGATCGATCAAACCACAGGACTTTCCTTGCTCCTGTTTCAGGTGTACAGGCCTTAATTCTGCCTCACCTTCTGAATCTCCGGTTGTAGGGATATGGGACTGTACTGACTCCCTTTCTGCTTACCCTGTATACCTCAGACTTTAGATACAACACTGAGTCATGTCATCTGTAGAAATTCTCTGATGAGTCCAGATGTATAAAGGAAGGATGGGAGGATGAAAACAGGGCCCTGGTGGAGGTCTTTGTTAAATGGTGCATCTGAATCATCTGCAGTTCAACATCAGTAAGATAAAGGAGATAGTGAAGGACTTTAGGAAGACTAAGCCTGCACTGCTCCCTGTTACTATTGATGGTGAGGACGTAGATGTGGTAAGGACCTACAAGTGCCAGGGGATGCATCTGGATTACCGACTTGAGTGGAGCACAAGAAGGGCCAGAGTCACCTCTACTTCCTGAGGAGACAGAGGTCCTTTGGTTGTACAGTCTGTTCTTGCCAGTACAACCTTTTAGCGTTGGCATGCTGGGACAATGGCATCCATATGGGTGATGCCATTAAGCTCAATAAACTGATAAGAAAGGCAGGCTCTGATTTAGGAGCCAACCTGGACACACTGGAATCTCTGGTAGAACAAAGGACCCTATGGAAAACCCTGCTAATTCTGGACAATGGTCCTCACCCTCTGCATCCCACCTTGGCTGAACAGAGTAGTACTTCTAGTAACAGACAAAGATAACTGCACCGCTCCAAAGAGTGCTATATGAGGTCATTCCTACCCTCGGCCATTAGGCTCTATAATGACTCGACCTATGGCCAGCAAAGTGATGAGCCCTTCCTGTTAGACTGTTTGTGGTAACTTACTTTTTGTTCTTTCTACTTCTCTTCCAAGATTTTTATCTGTGCACTTGTAAGGCTACTGTGACACTATAATTTCCTTTGGCATCAATAAAATATCTATCTATCTACTAGTCACAGAAAATGTCCATCGGTGCTCACATAGGACACAGATGGAGTTCAACCCGGATAATTGTGAGGTAGTTAATCTTGGTAGGTGAAATATGATGACAGAATATAGTATTAATGTTAAGACTCTTGGCAGTATGGATGATCAGATTGTGTGGTTAAGAAGGTATACAGTGCATTAGCCTTCATCAACCGTGGGATTGAGTTCAAGAGCCTTGAGGTAAAGTTACAGCTATATAGGACCCTGGTCAGACCCCACTTGGAGTACTGTGCTCAATTTTGGTCAACTCACTACAGAAAGAATGTGGAAACTAAATGTTCATAAATTCTGCCTCTCAGAATCTTCTCCATCATCTTACTCACCATTGAAGTAAGACTCACTGGTCTATAATTTGCTAGGCAGTTAATTAAAAGATGACTCTAAGAATAAAATTATTTAGTCTAGGCTGGTTAGCTGGACATGATGAGTGAACACATTATTGGAAGTTATTCCACAGGACAGGGAGTGTAAATATTTGGATAGAGAGGGACTGATTAGCGATGGTAAACATTGCTTTCTGCAACGTAAGTTTGGTCACATCTAACCAAACTTACAGATTTGTTTTTCAAGGATGCTACCAGGAAAGTTAATGAAGCAAAGGCAATAGATGTAGCATTTTGTATGTGTTGCTTGGATTTCCTGCATCTGCAGATTTTCTCTTGTTTGTGAATTGTAGATAGATAGATAGATACTTTATTCATCCCCATGGGGAAATTCAACCTTTTTTCCAATGTCCCATACACTTCTTGTAGCAAAAACTAATTACATACAGTACTTAACTCAGTACAAATATGATATGCATCTAAATCACTAACTCAAAAAGCATTAATAATAGCTTTAAAAAAAAAAAGTTCTTAAGTCCTGGCGGTTGAATTGTAAAGCCTAATGGCATTGGGGAGTATTGACCTCTTCATCCTGTCTGAGGAGCATTGCATCGATAGTAACCTGTCGCTGAAACTGCTTCTCTGTCTCTGGATGGTGCTATGTAGAGGATGTTCAGGGTTTTCCATAATTGACCGTAGCCTACTCAGCGCCCTTCGCTCAGCTACCGATGTTAAACTCTCCAGTACTTTGCCCACGACAGAGCCCGCCTTCCTTACCAGCTTATTAAGATGTGAGGCGTCCCTCTTCTTAATGCTTCCTCCCCAGCACGCCACCACAAAGAAGAGGGCGCTCTCCACAACTGACCTATAGAACATCTTCAGCATCTCACTACAGACATTGAATGACGCCAACCTTCTAAGGAAGTACAGTCGACTCTGTGCCTTCCTGCACAAGGCATCTGTGTTGGCAGTCCAGTCTAGCTTCTCGTCTAACTGTACTCCCAGATACTTGTAGGTCTTAACCTGCTCCACACATTCTCCATTAATGATCACTGGCTCCATATGAGGCCTAGATCTCCTAAAGTCCACCACCATCTCCTTGGTCTTGGTGATATTGAGACGCAGGTAGTTTGAGTTGCACCATATCACAAAGTCCTGTATCAGTTTCCTATACTCCTCCTCCTGTCCATTCCTGACACACCCCACTATGACCGTGTCATCAGCGAACTTCTGCACATGGCAGGACTCCGAGTTATATTGGAAGTCTGATGTGTACAGGGTGAACAGGACCGGAGAGAGTACGGTTCCCTGTGGCGCTCCTGTGCTGCTGACCACCGTGTCAGACCTACAGTCTCCCAACCGCACATACTGAGGTCTATCTGTCAAGTAGTCCACTATCCAATCCACCATGTGAGAGTCTACTCCCATCTCCGTTAGTTTGTGCCTTAAGATCTTGGGCTGGATGGTGATAAAGGCACTAGAGAAGTCAAGGAATGTAATCCTCACAGCACAACTGACCCCATCTAGGTGAGAGAGTGATTTGTGCAGCAAATAGTCTACATGGACTTTAGTAAGATCTTGGACAAAGCATCTCATTGGAATTTGATCAGAAAGGTTTGGTCACTCGTCATTCAGGATGAAGTAGTAAATTTTATTGGACATTAATTTCCTGGTAGAAACCAAAGAGCAATAGTAGCTGCTTGGCTGTCTATGAGAGGCCCGCAACTATTGGTGTAAGGCAGGGATCAGTGCTCGGTTCCCCATTATTTATCATCCATAGCAAACATCTGGCTGATGATGTGGTAAAATGGATCAGCAAATTTTTGGATGACACCAAGATTGGGGTTGATGTGGATAGTGAAGAAGCCTATGAAAGCAGTGAGATCTGGACCAGCTGGAAAAATGGGCTGAAAATGGCAGATGGAATGTAATGCAGGCAAGTGTGAGGTGTTGCAATATGGGAGGATGAACAAGGGTAGAGATTGCACAGTAAACAGTAGGACATTGAATATTGCGGTAGACCAGAGGAACCTCATAATAAAGATCCATAATTTATTGAAAGTGGCATTATACAGGTAGATAGGGTCATAAAGAGAGCTTCTGGCACATTGGCCTTCATAAATCAAAGCTCAGAGTTCAGCAGCAACACGAATGAATCTGCAGATGCTGGAAATAAATAAAAACACAAAATGCTGGCAGAACTCAGCAGGCCAGACAGCATCTATGGGAGGAGGTAGTGACGACGTTTCGGGCCGAAACCCTTCATCAGGAGTCCTGGTGTTATATCCGGCTCAATATTTTGTGTTTCATTGTCTTAGATGTGACAGAATGTGATCAGAAATGATCTGGTAAATGGGGATTGGGACAGGATGTTTTCTGGCAAGTTGTATTTGGTAAGTGGGGGCCTTCGAAAGTGAAATTTTGAGATTACAAAGCTTGCATGTGAATGGGAAGTAAAACTGAAATAGATGAAATTTCAATTCTACCTCCCAGTCCATTTTCATGCATCAGTCCATAGCCTCCTCTACTGACGTGATGAGGTCACACTCAGATTGGAGGGACAACTCCTTATATTCCATCTGTGTAGCCTCCAACCTCATGGCATGAACATCAATTTCTTTAACTTCCAGTAGTTGTTTTACCACCCCCACTTCAATACTCTCCATTCATGTTTTTCTCCATCCTTATCTCTTTCCCTGACCATCACATCCTTTGGTCTCCGTCTCATTCTCTATCTTCAATGGTCTTCTGTTCCTCCTATCATATTTCTCCTTCACCAGCCCTTTATCTTTTTCACCAAAACACCTATCCAGGTCTTTACTTCATCCCCTCCCCCTCTCCCGGTTTCACCAACCACCTCGTACTTCTTCCTCCCTCCCCCTACCTTCTTACTCTGATGTTTCCTCTTTCTTTCCAGTCGAGGTGAAGACACTTGGCCTGAAACATTGACTGTTCACTATTTTCTATTGATGCTGCTTGGTCTCTTGATTTCCTCCAGTATTTTGTATGTGTTGCTTCAAACCTCTGCGTCACTGCTCTATCTACCCGTGATACCAATGCTGTATTTGGCCTGCACAACTTAAGTTTCTGAAATTACTGACTTTGCACACGTCTGAGATAAATTTCAACTGCCACTCTTTGCCCAGACTTCCCAAGTGATCTGGATCTTGCTGTAATCTCAGACAACCTTCTCTGCCATCCACTGTACCACCATCATTGTTATCTTCCACAAGTTGACTAAACATGGAACTAATATTCTCATGCAAGTCATTAATATAAATTATAAAATACAAAAGACCTGTTAATCACCTGTCATTTCCATCCTCCAAATTGAAAAGCAAATCACCATTGCCACACATGTCATAAGCCAATTTAAATTCTTTTGGCTCATTCAAACAGGATTTCTTGCGATTCCCTTACAATTTCCTTCTCCAACATAATAAACATATTTTCCTCTTTCAGTGAGCAATGGCTGGTGTTCTATCCAACCTATATTACAGCGCCAAAGATGTGAAGGATCTGGTGGCTGCCTATCAACGTGACGGAGAGACGGGTCTTCAATTGGCCATTGAGAGAAAATCCAAGCAGTTCGAAAATGTACGGATCCAGATTGCAGTGATGGGTGAGTCCGGGTCGGGCAAATCGACACTGATCAATGCCCTGCTTGAGTTGGATGATAAAGAGGAAGAGGCAGCCCCAACTGGCAGCACAGAGACCACCATGGAAATAACACCTTACACCCACCCCACACTTCCTAACGTTCAGTACTATGATTTCCCCGGGTTCAACACACCAAAGTTTCCAGTGAAAAAGTTCATGAAGAAAACCAACTTTTCCCAGTATGATTTGGGCATCATTGTCACCGCTGCTCGGTTCACAGAGAATGACATGTTATTGGCTGAAGCACTGAAGAAGGCGGGTAAACCTTTCTACCTAGTGCGCTCTAAGATCGACGACACTGTCAGGGCAGAAAGCCGCAAGAAGAGTTACAACCAGGAGGATATGTTCCGCAAAATGAGGGAATATTGTATCTCCTCACTAGAGTCAGCAGGGGTACAAAATACTCCTGTTTTCCTCTATTCCGCATTTGACCTTGATCAGTTTGATTTTCCTGAATTAAGGGAAGCTGTGGTATCCAATCTCTCGGAGACACAGAAGAATCTATTCATCACAGCTCTCCCCAACACATCTGAAGCTGCTATAGAGAGAAAACGTGAGTCTCTGCGGCGTTTCATCCAGATGCTGTCCGTTTTATCGGGGGGTGTCGGTGCAGTTCCCATTCCGGGTTTGTCTCTTGTCTGTGACCTGCTGCTCATTACCTCTGGTATCGTGTTCATACGGAAGAACCTTGGTCTGGATGAGGCATCCCTCTGTAAACTGGCCCAGAGAGTGGGGATAAGTGTAACGGATCTGCGGAGTGGTACCGAGCACAACTGGGTGTTCGGGGAGATCACACGTGAGCAGGTACTGCTGTTGATGCAAAGAAGCAATGTGGCAATGGCACTGACAATCGCTGAGCCCTTTCTCGACTTTGTCCCCATTTGGGGCTCTATCTTTGGGGCAACATCGTCCTTTGGGGTGACTCTCATGATGCTGAACAGTTCACTGGGTACAATGGTGGAGACAGCTAAAATTGTCCTGCAAAATGCCAAGGCAGCCGCTTCCTATGAAGGAACCAGTAATTAAGGGCTGCCCCTCTTACTCTGTCCTGATTGGGCATTGTTATTAAACCTTTGTGTAGGGAGCACCCCCCCCCCACTTTCCTTAGCTAAATTGTTATTAATCATTTGGCCCTCATGACTAATCCTCTTCCACCCTTTCATGAACGGATATGTTTTCCAGTTACATGGCATATTAACTGATGTTCTTATATCTTGTTCTTATACCCAGGAAATTATCTCATTTAACCCCTCCCAAAGAATGTGTTTTGAAACCCTGTTCATAGGTACATCCATTTCACACCATCCTGCTTTCTACAGCCCAGAGTCAAGGTCTTTCTGGAACCCATCTAGATAAGAGAATTTGCAGTTTATGTAAATCATGAGCAACACGTACATTAGCCTGGAGAACCTCAACAGATTAGGCAGCATCTATGGAGGGGTATAAACTATCATTGTTTTAGGATGAAACCTTTAATTGGTACTTCAGTTAATCCTTATCACACTTGCATCCAAGTGCTTGCTGTAAGGAGAGTACCCCTGTCGCCACCATTTACAGGAGCTGTTTCTCCATAGTTGCTGCCTGACCCAATGAACAACCCACTGCTTTTGCGTTTATTTCAGATTTCCAGCATATGCAGCACTTTGCGCCAGAAATCCTCATAATTTAATTTAGATTCATCCTGCTGTAGATGTTCAATGTTTTCGTTGAAGATGGATTGCCTCTCCTCTGATCATCCTCACACTTCTCCCCACACACACCTCTATTGTAGTGTAGTTCTAGGCTTTGATGATTTCATTTTAGATTTTCAGCGTCTCTTGGTGGCGCTAGATGGAGTAGGTAACATTTTTGGCTCTGCTCCAGTCAGTTTTCAATAACCTTATCATCCTCTTATTTTATATATATCAAAGTGTCTAACATCTTTATATGTTTGAATTCTGAATTTTAATTGACGGAAATGACTTCCAGAGCAAGAAAGGCAAGGAAGCCTGTAATGGAAACGGGAAGAAAGAAGATCAGCCTACACAGCCTCAACTTACTTTACAAGCTATTTCAAATTTATTGGGTGAAAATCTTGACAAAAGATTTGCTGCATTGGAAGTAGTGTTGAAGGAGAACAAAGGTAAACTGAAAGCACTTGGAAAAGAGAATGAGAAACAACAACCACAAATTTCTGAGCTTACTGAAGCTGGGAAACAGAGAGATTCCAGACTGAATTCTTTGGAAAAGAAAAAAAATTTCACTACTCGTACATCGGAGCAGCATAAAGCCAAGATTATTGATTTGGAGAGTCATAGTCGCAGAGAGAATCTGCGAATATTAGGACTCAGTGAAAATGTTGAGAGTGGGACCTTACTGAATTTTTCTCTCAAGTCTTAATGGAAGTCTTTGGCTCGGAGTTTTTTCCCTCTGGTACTCAATCGCGTGCATAGGGCATTAAGACCAAAACGGTCAAAAGAGTTAAAACCGCATCATGTGATTCTTTGATGTGAGTACTAAGTAGCACTTACTTCGAATTGCGCATCGTAAAGGAATTATTGAACATCTAAATCTTAAGCTTCATTTGGTTGAAGATTATTGTCCCAAGGTAATGCAAGAAAGATTGTGTTTTAAAGTGGTGATGTTGGAATTATATCACTTAAGAATTGTTTTACCTGATAAATCATTTAAATGGTTTAAATCAGTGGACGACGCAAAACAATTTCTCGAAAAACATTGTTTGACCTCGGATGTTTAATTAATTTACCGTTCCTTTATGTTTGTATACACCGAGTTTATTAGTTAATAATTAGCTTATAGATTCGGACATTTTAAATTCAAGGAGCTTTGCCCTTGGGCTGATGTTTCTGGTACTTTGTTTTGGCTTATGTCTGTTTTATATTAAAGTTCCCTTCCTTTTCCTTTATTATTTTTCTTTTTAATTGTTCATTTTAGAAAATTATTAAGACTATGACTTGGTGATTATTTGTTTTTTTTTTTGAAATATTATGAAGATTGTACACTGTTTCATTTCTTAAGAACTTGCTTTTTAAAATGGTCTACAAAAAGTTGCTTTTTTCACTTAACTTGTGTTTGGCATCACTTTTGCAATGTTTTGGCTATGGGTGATGTTTTCTTTCTTTAAAATTTGGAGACTTACTGTGAAAAGAGATGGGTTTGGGTGGCTCTTAGATAGTTTTCTGGGTGCCTATTGGCCAGGTTTCATGGCTTTGTGGGGGGGGGGGGGGCATTTTTAGTTCAGTATATTTCATTTGGTCAGCTTTGAAACTACGAAAATGTCTGTATTGTCGTAACATCTGGTTCCTCGATATAAAAAAATCCTCTTCCTGGTTCATGAGTTCCCTATGCAACTTGGTTAAACCTTTACATACCATATGGTTTATTTAAGGAAAATGGAAAATATTATTAACTTTGTTTCATGGAACATGAATGGTTTGAATCATCCAATTAAACGGAAGAAGATTTTAAAAGTTTTTCATAGATTGAATGCTCAGATTATTTTTGCGCAGGAGACTCATGTGAGGAAGAAGGATGATCAGCTTTTTTTAGGTTTTGGAAAGGTCAACAGTTCCACTCAAACTCATCAATCAAAGTGAAAGGTGTTTCCATTTTTATAGACCCTTCAATCTCTTTTGTTAATTATGATACAATCTCAGACCCATATGGTGGACTTCTATTAATTACTGGTTTACTTTATAACCAAAAAGTAGTTTTGTTTAATGGTTTTGCACCAAATACTGACTATCCTGAATTCTTTAAGCATTTATTTATATCTTTTTCCAATTTAAATGAATATATGTTAATAATGGACAGAGATTTTAATTTTTTGCTTGAATCCTATGATGGATAGGTCTGCGCCCAATCAGGTACTTCCAAACAAAGCTGCTACTTTTATTAATTCCTTTTTAGTTGACTCGGGAATTTTAGAAATTTTGAGGTTCTTATATCCTAATGAGAAGAGAAGATGGTGTCATGACAGCAGCGTGCAGCAGCCACTCCATTTTGAATATCTGTTATTTGTTAAGTTAGATGCCATGCACAATTATGATTTGATGGAGACGGATGTGAGAAACACTGAGAAACATCTGGTGAAGCTTCTGACATGCCTGTTTCACTGCCGCTGTTACTGAGTGATCGAAAAATCTCTGGAGAGGAAGGCCCCGAATCATTGGCTTGGTGTTGTTTACAGGCTGGAGCTAGGGTTGAAGCACTCGGCAGAGATGGTGCTCAGTGCTTGGTGTTAGAGAGCTGGTTGGAGGCTCAAAGTTTTCGAACCGACTCAGAGTTGGCTGAGGCCGGGTGCCTCCAGGGTGCTGCATCGGCAAGTTTTGTGGCGCTGGAGGTTTATGGTAGGAAGAGTTTTATCTTCCTTCTACCATCTGCGTGAGATGATGTGCTATCGGGGACTTTGAGACTTTTTTTTACCGTGTCCATGGTCTGCTCTTTATGAAATTATGGTAATGCTTTGGACTGTTGTAACTATATGTTATAATTATGTGGTTTTTGTCAGTTAGTCTTGGTCTGTTTTGTGTTTTTGTGATATCATACTGGAGGAACATTGTATCATTTCTTAATGCATGCATTACTAAATGACAATAAACGAGGACTGCGTGTCCTCATAATCTAATCTAATGATAAATAGTTTTCTTTCTTTTCTCATGTATATCATAATTACTCTAGAATAGATTACTTCTTTACTGATTCTCAATTAGTTTCGTCTGTTACTACCTGTGAGTATGATGCAATTGCCATTTCCGATCATGTGCCTTTCAAATTATCAATTAAATTTAGTGATATAAATTTTAGTACTAGACAATGGCAGTTTGATTCTATTTTGCTTCAGCATTTAAAGTTTGTTAAATTTATTAAAGAACAAATTGCATTTTTCTTTTCATCTAAGTCAATGGAAGAAATTTCCAGTGGGATATTATGGGATACCTTTAAAGTATATATCCACGGGCAAATTATTTCATACTCTGCTGGATTGAAAAAAATGAATTAATAGTGAAATATGTACATTGGTTGATAAGATTAAAGAAATCGATAAAAATATTCTATTGCTCCCAATTTGGAGCTTAATACAGAGAAAGGTGAACTTCAGATGCAACATAGTATGTTATTAACATCCCCGATTGAAAACCAACTACTTAAAACTTAATAGTCAATTTTATATACATGGTGATAAATTGGGTAAATTGTTGGTTAACCAATTGAAAGCTCCTTTGGCGAAATGTCAGATTAATAAAGTTTATAGACTGGATGGTATTTTGACGGTTAACCATGATGAAATTAATAAATCTTTTAAAGAATTTTATACCAATTTATATCAATCAGTATTCCCTGATGATCCTACCATAATGTATGAATTTCTCAGGAAACTAAATATTCCAAAATTACCAGCTGATGAACGTTTAGCATTAGATGCACCCATTAATGAAGAGAAAATAAAGAAAACAATTTTTTGATGAACTCTGGTAAAGCACCTGGCCTGGATGGGTATACAGCTGAATTTTAAAATTCTTTTTCAGATTTACTTTCCCCCTGGTTATGTAGAATTTTTAAAGATGCTTTATTAGTAGGTAAATTACCACAATCCTTTTATGAAGCATCTATTTCTTTAATTGTTGAAAAAGATAAAGATCCCACTGAATGTGCACCATACAGACCTATATCCTTGTTGAATTTGGATTCTAAAATCTTTTCCAAACTATTAACCATTAGATTAGAGAAGGCATTGCCTCAAATTATCTGTGAGGATCAGACAGGATTTATTAAAAATTGTTACTCACATTTTAATGTTAAGAGGTTAATGAACATTGTACACACTACTTCATCTAATACTCCAGTAAGTTTTATTTTGCTTGACGCCGAGAAGTTGTTTGATAGACTTGAATGGGAATATTTATTTACTATACTTGAGACATTTATTTTTAGCTCAAAAGTTATATCTTGGATTCAACTGATATATCATACACCTTTGGCTGCTGTATTTACCAATTATCAGAAATCTCCATTCTTTAGGCTTTTTCAAGGTACTGGACAGGGCTGTCCTTTAAGCCTGTTACTTTTTGCTATTGCCCTGGAGCCCTTGGCAATTGCTATTCATGATTTACCTAATATATTTGATATTATTTTTGGGAATGGGACGCATAAAGTATCATTCTATGCAGATGACCTGTTATTATATATCTCTAACCCAGGGAAATCCATTCCTGCAGTAATAACACTACTTGCTCAGTTTAGCAGTTTTTCTGGTTATAAATTGAATCTTTATAAGAGTGTGCTTTCTTTATTAATTCTGCAAGTTCCAATTTATAGACAATCACCATTTAAATTGGTTACTGATTACTTTATTTATTTGGGTGTTAAAATTACTAAGAAGTATAAGGATCTATTTAAAGTTAATATTTTACCCTTAATTGATCATGTTAGATAACTGTTTACAAAATGGTCCCTACCGTCCTTATCTTTGATTGGTAGAATTAATGCTATTAAGATGATTATTCTGTATTTCTTAGATGATTATTCTAAATTTCTGTATCTATTTCAGGCAGTATCAATTTTTATCCCCAAATCCATTTTTTTGATATTATTGATTTTAAATTTTCTTCATATATATGGCAGAATAGAAATCCCAGGTTAAGTAAGAAATATTTACTGAAATCAAAACAGGAAGGTGGTTGGGCTTTGCTAAATCTTAAGTTTTATTATTGGGCAATTAGTATTCGATATTTAATGTTTTGGACACAAGAGCTGGATGATACTCAATGTCCATGATGGATGAACCTCAAGCAGCAGTCTGTACAGGGGTTTTCACTGGCTTCTATTTTAGGAGCTGCACTTCCCTTTTGCATTTACTAAACTGAATGAACAGATGATAAATCCAATAATTAACCATACAATACGAATATGGTTTCAATTTCATAAATTTTTTGGATTGAATAAATTTATCCTGTCAAGTTCCATTATATCTAATTTTTTCCCAACCATCTAGAATTGATCAAGATTTTCTTTTATGGAAAAAAAGGAATAATATTTTTTGTGATTTATTCATGGATGATGGTTTTATGTCTTTTGAGCAGTTGTCTAATAAATATAATTTGCCTAGATTACACTTTTTCAGATACTTACAGATCAGAAACTTTCTGAACGCTACTTTACCTACCTTTCCAATGTCACATCAAATCGAAGTTATAGAAAAAAAAATTAGGTTTTAACCCCTATCAGAAGATTTAATAACAAGTATTTATGATTTGACTATGAAAATACATCTAGGTATATCTGACAAAATTAAGAATGAGTGGGAAAGAGAACTTCAAGTACCTTTATCTACAGAGAAATGGGAGAAAATTCTTAAACTAGTTAATACTTCTTCAATGTGTGCCAGACATGCTTTGATACAACATAAGGTGGTTCATTGGGCTCAAATGTCCAAGGATAAGTTAGCTTGTTTTTACTGCCATATAAATCCTGTTTGTGATAGATGTAATTCTGAAGTAGCTTCCTTGATACATATGTTCTGGTCATGTCCTCTTCTTGGAAAATATTGGAAACATATGTTTGATATTATTTCAGTAGTCCTGCGTGTTGATTTACAACTTCAACCTATTCCTGCAATTTTTGGACTACCTGTGATAGACTGCAATCATTTATCGTCATCAGCTTGTTCTCTAATTGCATTTGTGACATTAACAGCCAGAAGATCCATTTTACTTAAATGGAAAGATTCCAACTCCCCTACCACATTTCAATGGCTTTCCTAAACGATAGCAAGTTAAACTTGGAAAAAATTAGGAGCAGTTCTATCGCCCCTTCAGCTAAATTTAAGAAACTTGGAGGCCATTTATTCAATATTTTCATATGATGTAAGTTGACCCTTTCTGAGTCCTTCTTTAGTAATATTTTTTGTTCATGTATCGAGGAACGGAGTTAATGACAAATTCTAATTTTAACTGATGAAACATGGCAGCCCAATCTTTTTTTTATAGTTTAGTTTTTCTTAGTTCAGGGTTTTTTTCTCTCTTTTTATAAAATATCATTCTTATGGTTAGTTCCTAAGAGATTGGGAGGCTAAGCTTCATTTGTTACTTGGAATCTGCTTTTGTACATCTTATCCACTATTAATGTGATCCTGATCTCAATGTACCATTGCCAATATTGACATATTTATTATTTTGAAATTTAATAAAATAATTAAAAAGGAAAGAAAGGATTTTCAGCTCTTGTACCTTTGAGGTTTTATAGTTTCAATATTTTAATCAGAGAAAATGTTGGAAATGTTGATTATTTCCCCTTTGGGAAATGTTTCAACTGGATACAGATGGGGTTGTGATAATAATGAAACACAACTAGCTGGATCAATGACAAGCCTCTGGGTGATTCCCTTTACCATAACTAGGAACACCACTGTCTTCCATGTAGGTCAGGGTGATGGGAATAGGGCTGGTGATCCCATGATCTGAAGCTCCACAATCAGCCCATTTACATCCTATGCACTCATCAATGACCATTTCCAACAACAGTAGGTGGGAACTGTTACATTCTTCCCTCTATTTAGTGATAATTCAGTAAGGTATGGATTAACTACACAGATCTCACATTCATCTTTCCCTTTTGTGATTGGAATTCAACCCCCTGTGTTTTTGAGTCCAAGTATCAATGCAGTAGCTAAATATGAGAACTAGTGCACAAAATCATCATAGTCCAGTTTAATGTTTTTTTTCTTCTGTAATAATTGATGTGCTTTTGAATTGTGATTAAAAGATTTGACAGGCAACTGCCTCTTGGTCAGTGCTCAGTCTTTGTGAACAGCGATGAATTCCATTAAGCTTCATGAATCCCGATCTCCAGTGCAACCAGGTGACTCAGTGTATCAGGGGAGAGAGTCAGGGTAACAACAGAGAGGTTTTACTGTATAGCAGGTGGCAGGATTACTGGCAGGAAATGCAATACATAATCATGGAGTCATTAATCAATACAGCACAATCAGACTCTTTGGCCCATCTTGTTTGTGGCAAACTCTTTATTTTGCCTGGTCCCATAGACCCACACTGAGACAATAGCTCTCCATACTCTCCCATGCATGGTCACTTCCAAACTCCTCTTTCTTTTTCAATATTTTTATTGATTTCTTACAAAAAGGAATACAGAGTACTGGAGGATATATATCATATATCAATTACAATGTATTTGAATTACACTTATAGTCTCATTACCCCATATTCATCTAAATTAAATTGAATTGTAATATTGAAAAGTAATGATTTTATTATACCAAAATTATCTAAACCCACTACCAAGAAAAGCTGTTTGGTAAAGAAAGAAAAAAAGGAAAAAATCCTTATCATATAGTAAAACATATTATTGGCCAACATCTGTACTTGAAAACGAATAAAAAATGTTGAATATAATTAAAAAAAATGTCCCCACAATGTTAGGAAGTCTTGCCTTGATTCAGAAATTGAACAACAAATCATCTCTAAATTCAAGCATGAAATAACATCACTTAGCCATTGAGCATGAGTAGGTGCAACAACATCCTTCCACCTAAGCAACAATGCCCTCCTAACTATAAGAGAAATAAAAGCTAAACATCTCTTAAATACTTGAACCCAAATCCACTACTTCTTTTAGCAGCTCATTCCACACTCCCAACATCATCTGCACTAAGACGCTCCCACACAGCTACCTCTAAAATATTTCACCTTTCACTCTTAATCTATGGTCTATAGTACTAGTCAGAACCTCAGGGGGAAAAAAAGACTACTTTCATTTACACTAAGAAAACCTGTCCTCATTTGACTCAGTGAAAGCTCGAGGTTCTGAATATTATTCAATGTCTGTAGTGAGATGCTGAAGATGTTCTATAGGTCAGTTGTGGAGAGCGCTCTCTTCTTTGTGGTGGCGTGTTGGGGAGGAAGCATTAAGAAGAGGGACGCCTCACGTCTTAATAAGCTGGTAAGGAAGGCGGGCTCTGTCGTGGGCAAAGTACTGGAGAGTTTAACATCGGTAGCTGAGCGAAGGGCGCTGAGTAGGCTACGGTCAATTATGGAAAACTCTGAACATCCTCTACATAGCACCATCCAGAGACAGAGAAGCCGTTTCAGCGACAGGTTACTATCGATGCAATGCTCCTCAGACAGGATGAAGAGGTCAATACTCCCCAATGCCATTAGGCTTTACAATTCAACCGCCAGGACTTAAGAACTTTTAAAAGCTATTATTAATGCTTTTTGAGATAGTGATTTAGATGCATATCATATTTTTTACTGAGTTAAGTATTGTATTAAAATTAGTTTTGCTACAACAAGTGTATGGGACATTGGAAAAAAATGTTGAATTTCCCCATGGGGATGAATAAAGTATCTATCTATCTATCTATCTATCTATCTATCTATCTATCTATCTATCTATCTATCTATCTCCTTTAATCCAAAAGTGAGAAATGTCACACTGCTCAATATTGCTATGCACAGAATAAATACTGACAGTGGGGGAGTCTCACTTACTGGAAGGATTTAGTCGCTCCACTGAGGGATTGTTATAACTATCCTACTGATCCAGTTGCTGTACATTGGTCTGCCCATGACATTGCTGGCATCAGGAAGACTGAAATCTTAGTATCTATGAGTTACTGTGGATGGGCAGCAGCAGAAATATTTCCCCACACAACTTGCAACTTCAGGGTCCCGAGTATTGATTACTCATCGTTATGGTTGAGGCAGATCCTCACAGCCCAGTGTATCTGTCACTCACATTTATGGTGGAGGCAGATGATCAGTCTAGGTCAGAGAATCACCAACCTGACATAGTTGCAATAGGGGATTACCTGTACACCACACATGAATATAACAGGAAGAGAAACAATTCCTAACAATGAGATGATAGCTCTACAGTCCCAACACAGTGACGCAAGACCAAACAGAACAACAAATATTCAAGACAACACTGGCTGGAGAGGGAGAGAGTGGGGGAGGGAGACAGAAGAGAGAGGGAAGAGGGGTAAGAGGGAGTAGAAGGGAAACGGGGGAGATGGAGAGGAGAGAAAAAAATAGAGAGGAAGGTGGAGTAAGGTGACAGTGAAAAAGGACAGTGCATGTGAATTGTATAGAATATAGAACAGTACACCACAGGAACAGACCATTTAGATGGTTGATGTAGGGGGCGGGGTGGTAGGAAGGTAGAAGAAGAGATTCGGGGCATATGGCGGGAAGGATACAAAGGTGGGAGGACCCAGGAAGAATTAAAAGTGGACCAGAGTAATAGAAATAACACACGGGAGGGATGGTTGTCTAAAATTGGACAACTCAGTTTCCAAGTCAAGTCAAGTCAAATTTATTTATATAGCACATTTAAAAACGACCCACATTGACCAAAGTGCTGTATAGATCAGAGCAGATAGATAAAATCACAAATACAAAAAACACAGACATAACCAACAAACAGCTTATAGCACAAAATAAACAACACATGGGCCTAGGCACAAGGCAAAAATCAGCCACATCAGGAGGATTCAAACGCTAGTGAATAAAAGTAAGTTTTGAGCCTGGATTTAAAAGAGTCGATGGAAGGGCAGATCTGATAGGGAGGGGAATGCTGTTTCACAGTCTAGGGGCTACAACAGCAAAGGCATGGTCACCCCTGAGCTTAGGTTTAGATTGTGGGGCAGCCAGGAGCCCCAAATCAGCTGACCTGAAGGACCTGGAAGTAGAATAAGGGGTTAGAATATCTGTGATATAAGGAGGGGGGGGCATTTAGGGCTTTATAAACAAACAGGAGAATCTTAAAATCAATTCTGAACCGTACTGACAGCCAGTGGAGGGAGGCCTGGATAGGAGTGATATGATCCCTCTTCCGGGCACCTGTCAGGAGCCTTGCTATGGCATTCTGGACCAGTTACAGGCAGGAGAGGGACAACTGACTAATCCCAGTATACAGGGCGTGGGAGTAGTCCAAGCGGGAGGATATAAGGGCTTGGATGACTTTCTGAAGATCTTTGAAAGAGTGAAATGGCTTGATTTTGACAATAGTACGAAGCTGGAAAAAACTGGCTTTTACTTCTGCATTAACTCGCTTGTCAAACTTAAAGGTGGAATCAACTATCACACTAAGGTTTTTGATGTTGGCTTTGACGAGGGTGGACAGGTTACCAGACTGTTGGTAATCACTTTGATGGAGTCAGAGGGGCCAAACGGGACAACTTCAGACTTGCCTTCATTTAGCTGTAAGAAGTTTTGTGCCATCCAACACTTTATGCCCTCAAGGCAGTTCATGAGGTTGACTAGATTTGACTGGTCGTTCGATTTCAAGGGCAGATAAAGCTGTGTCTCATCAACATAACAGTGGAAAGAAATGCCATACTTTTGAATGATTTGGCCGAATGGAAGCATGTATATAGAGAAACGAATGGGACCTAGGATGGAACCTTCTGGGACTCCGCAGAAGAGACTAGCTGGGGAAGAGGAAAATTTGCCCATATTGACGGAGAAGCTTCTATTTTTGAGGTAGGATGTGAACCAGTTCAAGGCAATACCATCAACACCAACCCCATATTGGAGACGGTCTATTAAAATGGTGTGATCCACAGTATCGAACGCTGCGCTGGGGTCAAGAAGAATTAGGATGGCAGAGTCAACTGAGTCAGTAGAGAATAGGAGATCATTGTACACTTTCAGCAGGGCTGACTCTGTGCTATGATAAGCCTTAAAATCTGACTGGAATCTTTCCAAGATGTTGTTTTGGTGTGGGTAGGGCAGCAATTGACTGAGAATAAACTTTTTGAGAACCTTTGACAAGAATGGAAGTTTAGAAATAGGTCTGCAGTTACTAGGTAAGGTAGGGTTTAAGTTGAGTTTTTTCAGGAGAGGCTGGACCATGGCACGCTTGAAGCAGGTTCGAATGGTACCAGTGGCCAGGGAACTATTGATAATAGAGAGGATGCTGTGACTGGCTATGTGAAAGACATCCTTCAGGAGGGCAGTGGGGACAATGTCAAGGGGGCAAGTTGCAGGTTTCATGGTGGACACAATCTTTGTAAGGAAGGGAAGCATGATGAGTTGGAAGCAGTCCAGTTTAGATGAACAAACCAGTGAGACAGCTAGGTCATGGGGGGCGAGAACGTTCATTCTAATGTCCTCAACTTTGCTAATAAAGAATTTTAAAAATTCTTTGCACTTAGGGGACATGTCTAAGCTGATACTAGGGCCAGGACAAATGACAGAATTTATGATACTGAATAAGACCTTGGGATTATGAGAGTTGTTAGAAATTAGGTCAGAAAAGTATTTTGCTCTCACAGCCTTAACTGCTTCCTAATATTTGTGAAGATTGTTTCTCAAAATTTTAAAAGAAATTTGAAGCTTATCACACTTCCACTTTTGTTTGGATATTCTACAGTCCCTCCTCAGGGCTATGGTGGTATCATTAAGCAAAGGCAGACCTTTCAGCTTAGTCATTTTCAATTTAAGGGGAGCAGCAGTATTGAGAATAGAAGAGCAGGTGGTATTAAATGAGAAAGTGAGTTCCTCAGTGGTGAGATGGGGAGGAGAACCCGCAATAGTGCAGGGATTGGGAGCAGCAATGAGAGCCACAGAAAACTTATTGGCAGTAGAAGGGTTAATATAGTGAGAATAATGTACAGAAAGATGAGATGTAATAGAGGAAAAAGGCAGAGATGCATCAAACATAACAGTGCTACGATCCGACAGACAAGCATCAAATATTACCGCATTGCATATTGGTAAACCAGATGATAAGACCAGGTCAAGTGTATGGCCTAGCTTGTGATTGGGTCTGGTGATAAGCAAAGCAAGATTAAAAGACTCAACCAGCTGCATAAAATCACTTATGAAAAGCTTAGTGGGACAGCAAACATGAATATTAAAATCACTAAGAATCAGAACTCAATCAAAGTTGGGCATAGTGCTTGAGAGGAAGTCCACAAATTGAGTGATAAAATCTTTCTGTATTTTTGGTGGACGATACACAAGGGCAGTTAATTGGGGATTGACCAGGCCCACTTTAATTGATTGCACCTTGAAGCTGGGAAAATAATCAGAGTTTAGTAGACGGCAATTAAAATGTTTATTAAACACAGCAGCTAGACCCCTTCTGCGTCCGGAGGGTCTAGGTGTGCTATAAAAGTTACAGTCATCTGGACAGAGTTCAACAAGTGGAGCAAGCTCACCAGTGCTTAGCCAGGTTTCTGTCACCAATAAGAAATCTAGTCCTTGGGCGGTGAAAAGTCATTGAGAATAAAAGTCTTATCGGATAAGGATCTTGCGTTCATCAGAGCCACTTTGACTAGGTTAGCAGCTCAATCCAACAACTGCTCCCACGTCAGAAGGCAGAGATTCTGGAAGACTACTCCACTGCGCACCACGGATGGGCTAGCGGGGAGCCTACAGGGCGGCGGTCCGGCGTGCAAGCCTGGGTCTGGGACAATTGGTTGGAGAAAAGCGCACCTGATCTCAAAAGAGCACCGAGGAATGATACAATGTGGCCGACTGGGTCCAACAACGTCAAGCTGCAAAAGGTAGGCTGGTGTCGAGCAAGAACAGGCAAGATTCCTCAGCTTAACCAAGGCTCCTGCACGTTTACTCCGCCTCCTAGCTCGCTTCCTATGGTGGTAGCCAAGGGGCCGAACCCATATACCTTCAGGTAGATGAGAAAATAGAGAGCAATTGGTGTTTAGGGTACTGAGCCAGAAATTAACAGTAAACTACTCCATTTTGATTTGGCTTTGCCCTGGCAACAGAGAAGGCCAAAAATTAGACAAGTCTTGAAATGGAAAGGGTAATTGAAATGTCATGTAACCAACAGTCTGGAATGTTTATGGATTGAGCATTGGTGCTCTGTGAAACATCACCCATTTTACGCTGAAAAGCCAGATATTCAAAATGAATGTGGTGGACATAGAACATCAAAGAGTAAAGCACAGAAACAGGCCATTCAGCCCACAAGGTTGTACAAATCAGCTAAAAAGCAAATCAAAAACATCCGAACATTAATCCCTCCTACTGCCACCATGTTCAGATCAGTTTATCTTCTTCATACTCATGTGCCTCTTCGAACATCTCTTAGATGTCTCTGATGTGTTTGCCTCTACCCCATACCAGGCAGAGCACTCCAGGCATCCACGACTCTGAGTAAACAATTTACTCCTCACATCTCTCTTGACTCTAACCCCCCTCACCTTCAATGCATGCCCTCTGGTATTAGACATTTTAACTCTTGGAAGCAGATACCCTCTGTCCACTCTATCTATGCCTTTCATAATCTTATAAGACTCTATCAGATCTTCCCTCAGCCTCTGATGGTCCAGAAAAACCAACCCAAGTTTACCCAGCCTCTTGTGATAACACATGCTGTTTAAATCAAGCAGCATGCTGCTAAACCTCTTTTGCACCCTCACCAAAATCCTTCCTAGAGTGTGGCAACCAAAATTGGATGCACTACTCCATGTGTGGCCTAAGCAGCGTTTTATAAACTTGCAACATAACCTCCTGACTTGTGAACTCAGTGCCTCGGTTAATAAAAGCAAGCATTCTGAACCACCTTATTGAACTGTATAGTCAGTGTCAAGGAGATATGACCTTGGATCCCAAGATCTCTCTGTTCAGCAACATTGTTAACAACCTTACAGTGCACTGTCTCCTTACATTTATCCTATCAAGATACCACACTGCATATTTATCTAGGTTAAACTCCATCTGTCTAGTTCTCAGCCCATATCTACAACTGAGCTGTATTGTGATGTAATTATTGCCTGTCTTCAATACAAGCCACATCTCCACCTATTTGGTATGCTGTAATCTGAAAATTTACAGATATACCCAGGTCATTTATATACATCACAATCAGTAGATGTCCCAGCACAGATCCCTTTGAAAATCAACTAATTACAGACTTCCAGTTCAAATAAATCCCTTCACCCACTCCCCTCTGTTTTCTATGTGCAAGCCAGTCCTGAATCCAAACAGTAAATTTGCTGTTGAGCCCATCTTAATTTCCTGGACTAGCCTCCTATGAGAGACTTTGTCAAAAACCCCACCAAAATCCATGTAGACAATATTCACTGCCTTAACCACACCAATCTCTCTCATCATAGGGTCTCTTGGCATAGGATCAAGTAGATTAGAGATTTAAATGCATGGCTCAATGGGTTTGAATTCATGGGAAATTGGCATCAGTATTGGGGAAGGAGGTAGCTGTTCCAAAAGGGATATGGATCCCAACTGAACTATGCTGGGACCTGGATCCCAGCAAAATGCATAACAAGGACTGTGGATAGGGCTTTAAACTATATAGGAGGGGGTGGGTTCAACAGATTGGAGAAGTATGGATAAGGTAAAAGAGAAAAGTTGGATAATGATAAAGAAAAAGAAAAAGTTAAAAAAAGAGAAAGGTAAGAGTGGAGTGAAGAAAAGTCAAGTGCAATAGAGAAAAAAATTAGAAGATATATAAAAAAAATAAGTGTAAGAGTGTAATGAGTATTCAAAACAAGATCAGTGAACTTGTGGCACAAATCAGTGCAAAAGGGTATGATTTTGTGACCATTACAGAGGGGATTGAAGGAGAGGAGTGGATTGGGAATTAAATAACCAATGATATCAGTTAATAAGGAAGGGTAGGCAGGAAGATAAGGGAGTTGGGGTAGCTATCTTAATTAAGGATGAGATAAGGGTGATAGGGAGAGTCAATATAAGATCTGAATAATAACATTACAGTGGCACAGGCAATAAACAGTGAAATATCTGAGACATGTAAGAATGGAAGAGCATTAATCATGTGGGACTTTAACTTGCACATATAATTGGGTGAATCAAGTTGGTCGAGGCAGTCCTGAGGAGGACTTCATTGAATGCTTACGTGATAACATTCTTGAACAACATGTTACTGAACCTACAAGGGAACGTGTTATCTTAGACTGGCCTTGTGTAATGAGACAGTTAAAATTATTGATCTTGTAGTTAGGGATCCTCTTGAAAAGAGTGATCACAGTATGACTGAGTTTCTCATACAAATAGGGGGTGAAATATTTTGATCTCAAACCAGTGTATTATGCCTAAACAATGCAGACTACAATGGGATGAGGGAGGAATTGGCTAGTGTAGACTGGGGCACAGGCTAGATGGTGAGACAGATGAGGAACAGTGGAAGACTTTCAAGAAGATTTTTCACGGTGCTCAATAAAAGTATATTCCAGTTAAAAGCAAGGACAGTAAGGGTGGGTAGAGCTGGCCTTGGATAACTATGGAAATAAAAGAAGGCATCAATCTATAAGCTTGTGCGTACGGTTACCAAGAGCAGTGGGAAACAGGAAGATTGGGAAAACTTTAAAAAGCAACAAAAAACCACTAAGCAAGTAACAAAGAAAGAGAAGATAGATTATGAAAATAAACAAGCACAAAACAAAAATGAATAGTAAACATTTTTAGAGTTACATAAAACAGAAAAGGGTGGCTAAAATGAACATAGGTCCTTTGGAGGACAAAAAAGGGGAATTGATTTTGGGTAATGAGGAAGTGCCAAAGGCTTTGAATGACTATTTTGTTGGTCTTCATGGTGGACACATCCAACATGCCAAAGATAGATGTTATTGATGTGATCAGAGTTGAGGACCTTGATACAATAGTTGTCAGTAAAGAGGTAGTACTGAGCAAACTTGTGGGCCTGAGGATGAATAAATCCATGGTCTTGATGGAATGCATCCCAGGGTACTGAAAAAAATTGGCAGAATTTATCGTAGAGGCTTTGGTGATAAACTTACCAAAATTCTCTTGGCTCTTGGCAGGTCCTGGTGGATTGGAAGAAGGTGATTGTCATGCTACTGTTCAAAGAGGGATGTAGTCAAAAGGCAGATAACTTCAGGTCAGTCAGTTTAACAGCTATAGTTGGGAAAGTCTTGAAGAAATTATTAAAGAAGAAATATCGAGGTATCTAGAAAGGAATGAATCCATCAGATGGACACAACATGGATTCAGCAAAGTCTGGTCCTGTTTAATAAACTTACTGGAGTCCTTTGAGGATATAATGAATGCAGTGGATGGAGGGGAACAGATGGAGGTTATTTACTTGGATTTCCAGAAAGTGTTTGATATGGAGCTGAAATAAAGCTTTATCCATAAGGTAAGGGTGCATAGAGTTGGTGATGATATATTAGCATGGATAGAGCATTGGTTAACTAATAGAAAACAAAGAGTTGGGATACACGGGTGTTACTCTGGTTGGCAATCAGTGGAGCTGAGCCCGCAACTGTTCATGATATACATTTTCATGATTACTGTGATGTATCAAAGTTTGCTCAAGACATTAAATTCAGCAGAAAAGCAAATTGTGCAGAAGATACAGAGAGTCTGAAGAGAGATATAGATATGTTAGGTGAAAGAGCAAGGGTCTGGCAGATAGAAACATAGAAGACCTACAGCACAATACAGACCCTTTGGCCCACAAGGCTGTGCCAAACATGTCCTTACCTTAGAAATTACCTAGGGTTACCCATAGCCCTCTATTTTTCTAAGCTCCATGTACCTATCCAGGAGTATCTTAAAAAACCCTATCAATGGTTGGGGGTGTTGTGGATAGCGTGGTGGGCTGTCAGAGATCACAGCAGGACATTGATAGGATGGAAAACTGGGCTGAGAAGTGGCAGATGGAGTTCAACCCAGATAAGAGTGAGGTGGTTCATTTTGGTAGGTCAAATATGATGGTAGAATATAATATTAATGGTAAGACTCTTGGCAGTGTGAAGGATGTTAGGGATCTTGGGGTGCGAGTCCATAAGATGCTCAAAGCAGCTGCGCAGGTTGACTCTGTGGTTAAGAAGTCATATGGTGTACTTGCCTTCATCAATCGTGGAATTGAACTTAGGAGCCAAGAGGTAATGTTGCAGCTATAAAGGACCCTGGTCTGACCCCACTTGAGTACTGTGCTCAGTTCTGGTTGCCTCACTACAGGAAGGATATGAAAACCATAGAAGGGGTGCAGAGGAGATTCACCAGGATGTTGCCTCGATTGGAGAGAATGCCATATGAAAATAGGTTGAGCGAACTCGGCCTTTTCTCATTGGAGAAGCGGAAGATCAGAGGTGACCTGATAGAGGTGTATAAGATGATGAGAAGCATTGATCCTATGGATAGTCAGAGGCTTTTTCCTAGGGCTGAAATGGCTGCTACAAGAGGGCACAGGCTTAAGGTGCTTGGGAGTAGGTACAGAGGAGATGTCAGAGGTAAGTTTTTTTCATGCAGAAAGTGGTGAGTGCGTGGAATGGGCTGCTGGTAATGGTGGTGGAGGTGGATACAATAGGGTCTTTTAAGAGACTTTTGGGTAGGTACATGGAGCTTAGAAAAATAGAGGACAATGGGTAACCCTAGTAATTTCTAAGGTAGGGACTTGTTCGGCTCAACTTTGTGGGCCAAAGGGCCTGTATTGTACTGTAGGTTTTCTATGTTTCTATATCCACCTCCACCACTACTGCTGGCAGCCCATTCCACACACTCACCACTCCCTTTTTAACAAAACTTACCCCTGACATCTCCTCTGTACCTACTTCCAAGCACTTTAAAACTGTACCCTTTCATGCTAGCCATTTCAGCCCCGGGAAAATGCCTCTGACTATCCACACGATCAATGCCTCTTATCATCTTGTACACCTCTATCAGGTCATTTCACATCCTCCATCACTCCAAGAAGAAAAGGCTGAGTTCACTCAATCTAATCAGATAAGGTATTCTCCCCAATCCAGGCAATATCCTTGTAAATCTCCTCTGCACCCTCTCTATAGTTTCCACATCATTCCTTTAGTGAGGCAACTAGAATTAAGCACAGTACTCCAAGTGGGATCTAACCAGGGTCCTATATAGCTGCAACATTACCTCTCTTAAATTTGATCCGATGATTGATGAAGGCCAATGCACTGTATGTCTTCTTAGCAGCAGAGTCAACCTGTGCAGCAGCTTTGAGTGTCCTATGGACTCGAAGATCCCTCTGATCCTCCAAACTGCCAAGAGTCTTACCATTAGCACTATATTCTGCCATCATATTTGACGTACCAAAATGAACCACCTTACACATATCTGGGTTGAACTCCATCTGCCACTTCTCAGCCCAGTTCTGCATCCTGTCAATCTCCCGCTTTAAACTCTGACAGCATTCCACACTACCCACAAAACCCCCAACCTTTGCGTCATCAGCAAATTTACTAATCCATCCCTCCACTTCTTCAGCCAGGTCATTTATAAAAATCACGAAGAGTAAAGGTCCCAGAACAGATCCCTGAGGCACTCAACTAGTGACTGACCTCCATGCAGATTATGACCTGTCTACAGCTACGCTTTGCCTTCTGTGGACAAGCCAGTTCTGGATCCACAAAGCAACGTCCTCTTGGATCCCATGCCTCCTTACTATCTCAATAAGCCTTGCATGGGATAACTTATCAAATGCCTTGCTGAAACCCATATACACTACATCTACTGCTCTTCCTTCATCAATGTGTTTAGTCACATCCTCAGAAAATTCAATCAGGCTGGTAAGGCATGGCCTGCCTTTCATAAAGCCATGATCATATTATGCCTCTCCAGATGTTCATCAATACTCCCTCTCAGCAGCTTCTCCATCAACTTACCAACCACTGAAGTAAGACTCACTGATCTATATTTACTTGCGCTATCCCTACTCCCTTTCTTGTATAGGGGAACAATATCCACAACCCTCTAATTCTCTGGATCCTCTCCCAACCTCATTGATGATGAAAAGATCATCGCCAAAGGCTCCAGCACATCCTCTTCCTTAATATCTACATGTTCAGGCTGTTCTATCTGCTGAAAACCATCCTTATAAACACCAAGATCCTTTTCCATAGTGTATACTGAAGCAAGGTATTCATTACGTACCTCTGCTGTCACCTCCAGTTATACACACTTTCCTACTGTCACACTTGATTGTTCTCATGTCTTATCTTCTTGCTTTTCACATACCTGTAGAATTCCTTGGGGTGTTGCTTAACCCTGTCCACCAAGACCTTCTTATGGCCCCTTCTGGCTCTTCAAATTTCATTTTTAAACTCCTTCTTGCTCACATTATAATCTTCTAGATTTCTATCATTATCTAGATTTTGAACCTTTCTTAAACTCTTCTTTACCTCTTGACTAGATTTACAACAGCCTTTGTACACCATGTTTCCTGTCCCCTACCATACTTTCCATGTCTTATTGGAACGTACCTATGCAGAACTCCACACAAGTATCCCCTGAACATTTGCCATGTTTCTCCATAGGTTTCCCTGAGAATGTCTGTTTCCAATTTATGCTTCCAAGGGGATAGAATTATGATTACTGTCTCCAAAATGTTCTCCCACTGAGAGACCTGACACCTGACCAGGTTCATTTCCCAATACCAAATCAAATACAGCCTCTCCCCTTGTAGGTTTATCTATATATTGTGTCAAGAAACCTTCCTGAACACACCTAACAAACTCCACCCCATCTAAACCCCTCACTCTAGGGACACACCAATCAATATTTGGGAAATTAAAATTTCCCTCCACAAGAAACCTGTTATTATTACTCCTTTCCAGAATCTGTCTCCCTCTCTGTTCCTCAATATCCCTTTTACTATTGGGTGTTGGATTAAAAAACACCCAGTAGAGTTATTGACTCCATCGGATTCCTAACTTCCTAACAGAGACACTGTAGATAATCCCTCTGTAACTTCTTCCCTTTCTGCAGCAGTGACCCTGTCTCTGATCAACAGTGCCACACCCCCAACTCTTTTGCCTCCCTCCATGTCCTTTCTGAAAAATATAAAGTCTGGCACTTGAAGTAACCATTCCTGCCCCTGAGCCATCCAAGTCTCTGCAATGGCCACATCATTGCTCTAAGTGCTGATCCACGCTGTCTGCTCATCTGCTCTGAGTGCATCCCTTCTCTATCACCTGCCTATCCTCCCTCTTGCACTGTCTACAAGCTTTCTCTATTTGTGAGCCAACCTCCCCTTTCTCTGTCACTTCTGTTCGGTTCCCACCCTCTAGCAATTCTAGTTTAGACTCTCCCCAATAGCCTTTGCAAACTTCCCCACCAGGATATTGGTCCTCTTGGGATTTGAGTGTAACCCGTCCTTTTTGTACAGGTCACACATGTCCCAAAAGAGTTCCCAATGATCCAGAAATCTGAATCCCTGCCCCCTGCTCCAATCCCTCAGCCATGCATTTATCCTCCACCTCATTCTACTCCTGTACTCACTGTCATATTGCATCGGTAGTAATCCTGAGATTACTACTTTTGAGGTCCTGCCTATCAACTTCCTTCCTAACTCCCTGTAGTCTGTTTTCAGTACCTCCTCCCTTTTCCTACCTATGTAGTTGGTACCAATATGTAGCACGAGCTCTGCCTGTTCTCCTTCCCACTTCAAGATATCGTGGATGCAATCAGAACATCCTGGACCCTGACGCCTGGGAGGCAAACTATCATCTGTATCATCTATGTTTCTTTCCTGCATCCACAGAATCGCCTATCTGAACCCCTAACTATAGAGTCCCCTATCACTGTTGCCATCCTCTTCTTTTTCCTACCCTTCCGAGCCACAGGGCCAGGCCCAACAGTACTCAAACAGAAGTACTTATTGTTAAGGAGGACGGCCGCCGGGGTAGTCTCTGGTATCTGCCTCTTGCCCTTCCCTCTCCTTATTGTTACACACTTTTTTGTCTCTAGAGACCCTGGTCTGACTATCTGCCTATAGCTTCTATCTATCACCTCTTCACTTTCCCTGACCAGACGAAAGTCATCGAGCTGCATCTCCAGTTCTGTAACGTTGTCCCTAGTGCAGATGTGGTCGTCCGGGAGGCTAGGGGTCTCCACAACCTCCCACATCAGACAGTGAGCACAGAAAACTAGTCTCACACACATACTTCCTGCCTGTTTTCTACACAGATAACCTACCTCGCCTCGACCCGTTATCGCTGAAGCCCCATTGAGCCAAAGCTTTCCTACTCTATCTTCTGCTCCTCCCAAGCCTGCTCTATAAAGCTGTCTTCTTTTTAAGCTCTTCTCTCTGTTCTCACTGGCTGACCTCCATGCGCTTGTGCAGTCATGTCCCGATCAAACCAGTGAAGAAATAACCGACCCCTTTTTAACTCTTCCTGCTTTTAAACTCTTAGAAATATAGAGACATAGAAAACCCTCAGCACAATGCCTGCCCTTCGGCTCACAAAGTTATGCCGAACATGAACTTACCTTAGAAATTACCTAGGGTTACCCATAGCCCTCTTTTTTCCTAGGTTCCATGTGCTTATCCAGGAGTCTCTTAAAAGGCCCTATCATATCTGCCTCCACCAGCACCACTGGCAGCCCATTCCATGCACTTACCACTTTCTGTGTTAACCTCTCTATCAGATCACCTCTCATCCTCGGTTGCTCGAAGGACAAAAGGCTGACTTCACTCAACCTATTCTCATAAGACATGCTTCCCAATCCAGGCAACATCCTTGTAAATCTCCTCTGCACCCTTTCTATGGTTTCTACATCCTCCCTGTAGTGAGGCGACCAGAACTGAGCACAGTACTCCAAGTGGGATCAGACCAGGGTCCTATATAGCTGTAACATTACTTCTCAGCTCCTAAACTCAATCCCATGATTGATGAAGGCCAATGCACCATATGCCTTCTTAAGCATAGAGTCAACCTGGCAACAGCTTTGAGCATCCTATGGACTCAGACCCCAAGAACCCTCTGATCCACCATACTGCCAAGAGTCTTACCATTAATACTATATCCTGCAATCATATACTAAAATGAACCACTTCACACTTATCTGGGTTGAACTCTATCTGCCACTTCTCAGCCCAGTTTTGCATTCTATCAATATCCTGCTGTAACTTCTGACAGCCCTCCACACTATCCACAACACCCCAATCCTTGGTATCATCAGCAACCTTACTAACCCATCCCTCCACTTCCTCATCCAGGTCATTTATAAAAATTGTGAAGTGTAGGGGGTCCCAGAACAGATCCCTGAGGCACACCACTGGTCATTGACCTCAATGCAACTCTGAAATTCTTCAATACTCTGGATAGCCATGAAACCAAGAAAGAAAAGAAAAAGATATGAAAGACAACATGATCAGTAACCTCCAAATCCCAGCTTCCCACGATAAAAAGACAAACAAATACCGAACAGGCACATTTAACACCCAATACCATCGCCCTCACTGTATCAACTCCCAAATTCCTCCTCCTGCAGAAAAAAATGAACAAAACAGATCAGGCACATTGACCTTCAACTGACCCTCCTCCCAAAAATACCAAGAAGATCAGGCAAAAAAAAACCACAGAACATAAAATCACAAACATGAAAAAAACCTGAATAGGACTCTCCGGGCCCAGATTCAGCACCAGGCCTTTCCCGTTCCTGTACAGAGCATCTGATCAAAAGACAGGCAGCCGGCGCTCACCCTTTGCACTTGCTTCGATGCTTCATTCGCCATCATTGCTTTAGTCGGTAAACAACAGGAGCTGTAATCGGTGAATTAAAGCTAAACACTGGCTTGCGAATGAGGTTTGCACATGCTGTCTCTCCAGAATCATCTCGAAATCTGCCAAGCACTGGAACACCCAAACAATCTCCAGAAGTTCCGCATTTGTCTTGATGTTTCAATCGCCCTCGTCTCCTCTGCGGCCACATAACCTCCTTTCTGTCCTCCTAACTATCTAGTCCCCTATAACTGTCACATTCCCTGACTTTACTCTTCCCTGTCGAGCCTCAGAGCCGGTCACAGTTCCACCAGCCTGGAAGCTGCTAAAGTGTCCAGATGTCTCATCCCCCTCCCCTGCCGCATCCGTGCTAATGACAGTGGCCACGGGGCACCCTGCACTGTCTTCTTAATCCCCTTATCTCTCCTGGTTGTCACCCATCTACTGTCTACTTAATGAAGGCTTCAATCTTCAAGGAATAGTGCTGCTAACGCATTTAATAATCAGCAATAATGTTCCCAAAAGGTGGTCCTGAGACAGGAGACTGAGTGTCCTTCTCTAGATTCTGATTCTTGTGTCCCTATGCAGCCTGTGTATGGCGATAGATGAATTGGGAGAAAAGAGGAAAACAAGAGGCAGAATGGAAAGTGGTTAATCTGGAGCTCTAGATGTCAATGGGGTTATGGTAAATATCTAAGAAGATCTACAGTGGATCCCGAATACCGGTGCAATCACAAAGAAGACAATACAATAGCTTGTTTCACTGAGTGTGTGAAAATAATCGGCATAGCACTGATGATTCATTGTGTCATAGACACCATGGTAGTACACCACTGAGACAATAATTTGGCCCATGCAGTCCATGCCTAACTATTATTCTGTGATAACTATTGTTCTATGGTAATCTAAAAAAAAACTGGTATGAGACTCTTCAAATTTTCTACAAATATACTGCAAAGAGCATTATGACTGGCAGTGTTTCTGCCCATTACAGAGGCTTCGGATGGTTGTAGACTTATATAGCTACTTCAAAGATACAACATTTGCAACTATCACTGACATCATCAAAATATGTTGTCCCAAGAATGTGGCATCCACCAGTAAAGTCCATCATCATCCGGGCCATTTACGTTGTTTCTCATTATTACCATTTAGGGAGGATATATAGAAACCTGAAGAGCCACATTAAATATAACGTACTCGAGGAACTCAGCAGGTCAGGCAGCATCCATAGAAAATAGTAAATTGTCGACGTTCCAGTCTGAGACCTTTCATCAGGACAGTAAAAAAAAACGAGAAGTCAATGAAAGAAGTTAGGGGTAGAGGAGGAAGAAGTACAAGGAGATAGGTGATAGATTAAAGTGGCAGAGTGAGAGCAGTGAAGTTGATTGGTGAAGCACATAATGGGCTGGAAGAGGAGGAATCTGGTAGGAGAAAGTAGAAGACCATGGAAGAGAGGGAAGGAGGAGGAGCACCAGAGGTAGGGGATGGGCAGGTAAGGTGAGAGGGAAAACTGGAATAGGGAATGGTGAAGGAGAGGGGAGTCAATTACTGGAAATTTGAGAAATCGATGTTTATGCCATCAGGCTGCAGGCTTCCCAGACGGAATATAACGTGTTGCTTCTCCATCCTGAGTGTGGCCTTATCATAGTAGTAGAGGAGGTCATGGGCGGATATGTCGTAGTGGGAATGGGAAGAAAAATCGAAATGGGTGTCTGTGGAAATCCTACCTTTTCTTGCGGACGGACTGTAGATGCTCAGCAAAACAGTCTCCCAATTTATAATATACACCGATACACAGGAGGCCAGACCAGGAGCACCAGATAAAGTAGATGACCCTAACAGATTCACTAATGAAGTGTCGCCTTACTTAGAAGGACTGTTTGGGGCCTTGAATGGTTGTGAGGAAGGAGGTGCAAGGACAGGTATGGCAATTGTTCTGCTTGTAAGGATATGTACCATGAGGGAGATCAGTGGGGAGGGGTGAGTGAACAAATGAGCTGCGTAGGGAGTGATCCTGCAGAAAACATAAAGAGGATGGGGGGGGGGGCGGGAGGGAAAGATGTGCTTGGTGGTGGGATCCCATTGGCAATGGCATAAGTTACAGAGAATTAATTATCTGACACCCCTACCCCGATACCTCCTCCCTCACTACCATTCAAGGCCCCAAGCAGTCCTTTCTGGTGAGGCAACAATTTACGTATGTGTCCACTGGGGTCATCTACTGTATCCAGTGCTCCTGGTTTGGACTCCTGTAGATCAGTGAGACCAGATGTAGAATGGGAGCCCGCTTCATCAAGCACCTACACTCTGCCAGAAAAAGTAGGATCATCATGTAGCCACCTATCTCAATTTTGCTTCCCATTACCATTCCAACATGTCAGTCCATGACCTCCTCTACTGCGCAATGAAGCCACATTCAGGTTGGAAGAGCAATGCCTTATATTCTGTCCGGGTAGCCTCAACCTGATAGCATAAATATCAATTTCTTGAATTTACAGTAATTGCCATAATTCCCTATTCCTGTTTCCCTCTGTCACCTCATCTCCTTACCTGTACCTCTGTCTGGTTCTCCACCTACTTCCCTTTTTTCTGTGGTCTTCTACTCTCTCCTACCAGATTTCCTCTACTCAAGCCTTTTACCTTTCACCAATCAAATTCCCAGCATTTTGCCCTTAGACGCTGCCTAGTCTGCTGAGTTCCTCCAGCACCGTGTGTGTGTTGCTTTGGATTTCCAGCATTCACAGATTTTCTCATCTTTGTGACAGTAAATGTAACAGTTGTATTAGTCTCACTCAACTCTGGGGGATAAAAGCTGGCTTGCATTTACTCTACCTACGTGCCTCATCATCTGTTATACCCTGACTCATTGGGAGCTGGATGTTAGGGATATTAATGCTACCGCACAGGTGTTGTAACTCTATAGTGAAATACTTCACTCTGCTTGATATCATTCCACAAGAACAGACACTCATGCTGGGGGACTTCGATTTCAGAACTGATTCAGTCACTCTGCAGAATTGTTTATAAATCTCTTTGTGACTGATTCATTTGCTGTAAATTGGTCTGCCCATCACAGTATTGGGCATCAGGCAAATCTAGAAACTGAAACCCAAGCACCCATGAGACACAGTGTAGAGTCAGCAGCAGAAATATTTCCCTTGCCTAACTTGTAACTTGAAGGTCAGGGTATATATTATAGTACTCATGATTACATTTGAGAAAGATCCTCACAGCTCAGTGTATCTGGCTCTCATAATTATGGTAATATAGATGCAACTGATGAATCTGAGGTTGGTCAAGCACCAACCTTGCAAAGCTGCGACATAGGATTATCTGTACACCACACACTAATGTAATGAAAAGAACAAAGACCTCAAACAATGAGATGAAAGTCTGCAGTCCAAACACAATGGAGTTGGACCAATTGCAGAAACAAAGATCTCTGGACAGCACTCCAGTGTTATTCCTTGAGTCAGTGCCTACTGTACAGTCTGCAAGTTACGAGATCATCAGCAAGGCACAGGCTGCACAGGGACACAAGAATCAGAACCTTGTGAACAACAGAGTTGGTTAACTCCGGACAACCATTCGGAAATATTATCATGATTGATACAAACACTGACAGCGCTAATCCCTGACCATTGATGTTTTTATTCAGTGGTGATATCTCAGTGGTGGTGATGACTCAAATGGTCAACTGCTATATATGGTCATTTTGTCCCCTGCTGAAAATGGTCATTGGACTACAATTTGGTGGCTTGTTTCTTGCTTGCCCCAGTGGTATCCAGGTCTTGCTGCATGCAGACATAAGCCACTGCTTTTCATGATGAGTAGGAAGTCTTCTGGAAAAACTCAGCAGGTCGGACAGCATCTGTGGTCTGAAAAAAATGTCAAATCAAAATCCTGCATCCGGACTGAGAGTGGCAAAGTGAGGTGGCCACTGTAAATCAAAGAAGGTGGGTATTGAGAAAGGAACTGTGAGAATTGGTGGACTGAGCTGGGGCATAACATATGAGCAGTTCCAAGAAGTGCAAGGGCAAATCAGTAGATTTGGAAGATAGGGGTTGGTGGATGGATTGAGAGAGAGAGAGACAGAGACAGAAAGATATTGATTGACTGACTGATTGCAGGACCTCCAATCCATCTGTAAATGGAAGAAATATATCACAACAGTGATTGATACAAAGACTGACAGCACTAATCCCTGACCATTGACTCAGTGGGATTGACACAGTACTCTGATGTCTAGAGGTTTCCTGACTCTGAGATCTTCTTATCCCATTTTCAGTTTCTTCAGTTTAATCAGCTTTTTAAAACTGATTCCCAGTGACTATTTCATTAGTTTGAGTCTTTCCTCGAGACTTTGCATGTTTACTTTGAGATGTCTCATCCCGGCTATTGTTCGTTCCTTTCTGCAACTCAGTTTCTCCTGCCTTGTGACTAGACTTGGTTTCAGCCTCAATTACATTGGAGTATCACTTCTGGCTGTGTAGTAGTCCCCACTATACCCAGATCTAGACTGCAAGTTTCAGAGATCTCTTCATCAATCCCCCTTGGGAGGTTTCTATAAAGTAAGTCATGTCATATTTGGTTGAACAAATTAGGTCTTTATTCTTTGGAGCATAGTAGGTTGAGGAGGGACTTGATAGAGGTATTTAAACTTATGAGGGGGATAGATAGAGTTGATGTGGATAGGCTTTTTCCATGAAGAGTAGGGGAGTTTCAAACAAGAGGACATGAGTTGAGAGTTAAGGGGCAAAAGTTTAGGGGTAACACGAGGGGGAACTTCTGTACTCAGAGAGTGGGAGCTGTGTGGAACAAGCTTCCAGTAGAAGTGGTAGAGGCAGGTTCGATTTTGTCATTTAAAAAAAAAATGGATAGGTATATGGACAGGAAAGGAATGGAGGGCTATGGGCTGAGTGCAGGTCAGTGGGTCTTGCAGGTCAGTGGGACTAGGTGAGAGTAAGATTTCATCATGGACTAGAAGGGCTGAGATGGCCTGTTTCTGTGCTGTAATTTTTATATGGTTATATGGTTATATTTCAATTTCCTCATCTTCTATGTCTGCACAGTATTCAATGGATTTGTCTGGTTTCTCTTTTAGTTTTCTCATTTCTCAAAGGCTCTACTTCTGTGACACCAGCTGTCACTTTAACAACAGAGTCTACAGCTGAATGCAATTACTCGGGTTTTGGAAACATTTCACTCCTCAGTCATATTTTCCTCCGCTCTACCTTCTGAGTGGCTCAGTAAAAGACAGTAGATCATGCATTCTGTGGGAATTTTGAATAAGCAGAGCAATCAAATCTTGTGACAGTGTGGCTTTCACAACTTGCTCTGCTCTCAAGTGATCTACCTCATACAGTTGAATGCCCCCTTCGTGGCACAAATAATGCAGCAGATTCTCCAAAATGAAAATGTAGACAGACAGCTACTCTCCTTCCTTTTGAAATGTCTGTTTGAACTTCACCATGAGATCAGCTGAACTTTCAATTGTGTCAAAAGCACGTTGCTAGCTGACATGGCTAAAAGATTTTCTGTCTTCGGGAACTTCACCACATCAAAGGCAAGACACTTTAAACTCTACAGGTTTCTGCTTCTTTATGTTGTCTGATCACTGCCATTCATCTAGTAAATGAGACATCTGGTCAGCCCAAGCCTCACATTCTTCTCTAATTGGTGTGGGCTTGGCTCCAGAGAATATTCTCAGTTTATGATAACCTTAGATCTCAACAGGTAAGCTATGGCATTTATCAACTAGTGATGTATAATGCAAAATATCAGCTCAGAATTTAAATCAGCAGCTGAAGGACTTAGTAGATTTTTCACACCAGTCAGAGTTTTCGTTTCATTGCTCAGAAAAGAGAGCAAGTTGAACTGAAAATCTTCACCGTCCGAGCATCTAGAGTTGCATACTATGCAACTCTAAACACATGAACTGGCCATGGCCTGCCTCTCCAGGTATTCCTATCACATCAGGCAGAGTGAGTTCAGTCATATCACTGAAGGTCTGGATGAGCACAAAATACTTGCCAACTGCGCAATTCAAACTGCGATCAATTAGTGCAACATTTCCCAGAGCTTCTACAAGATTCAAAGCTTTAAATAATGTATCGTTATTAACATCAATAGAAACATTGCTTGGTACACAAGCATTGCCAGTTGATAATCGCTTTTCATTACACCGAAAAAGAATCTCTACGGAATCTACATCTCGGTACTTTAACTACGACACACTTTATATTGTATTAAAAATAATACTGATGTAACAGTGGCTTACACACAAACAAACATGCTATCCAAGCATTATACAGCCACAGGACAGCATTAAATCATAGAAGCACCTAACCCTGAAAGATGCTTCCAAGATATAACCCTTTCACCTTGGCTCAGAAACTAACAGCTACATAACACTACAATGCATGGGAGAATAACAAAGAAAAGGCTATTTCTGATAAATAAACATGCCTAGGGTAGGTATGATTACAATAAGCACAAAATATAAAAGTTTGAATGTTTCTTCAAGGAGAAAATAATACACATTACCTTGATAATACTGACACACCCATGTAAATTTGCTGTTCGTCAGGAAGCAGCAATTTAACTCACGCTAGTATAGACTTAGATCAAAATGGTATTGACAAAACATTTAAAACAAAAACAAACAAAATAATACTATATAATACAAAATAAAGAAAGGATCCAAAAGTGCACATAATCATTGGAGCTAATGTTTACGTATCAAATGTTTGTTTCACTTCATTTACTCAGGGTATCAAAATGTGCTGATAAACAAGTCGAAGCAAAACATCAATAAAAATCCAAACAACACCCAAGGAAAAAGCCATTAAATGGGAAGGGTAATTCAAATGCCTTGTTATGGGGAAATCAGAAGTCTGCTATGGTTTGTGTGGATCAAGCAGAAGTGCTCTGTGAAATGTAAAGGCTGAAGAGCCAGATTTCCAAAGCAGATAACAGAGACAGAGAAATTGGCATAAAGGAATAACATCCCTACAAGAGACAGAGAGGCAAGAGGTTAATCTGCAGTTGTACATGTTGATGAATTTATGTTATGCATCTCAAACGTCTATCTTGGACCCCAAGCACTGGGGCAATCATTATGATAGCACACTAACAGCTCTGCTTTATTGGGGGTTTGAAGAGATTTGGTAAATTATCAAAGATTCAGGAAGCCATTATCAGCACAGCACAACACTGCAACAACGTTTCGGCCCAAGTATTTGGTGCCTAACAGTTATACTGTGATAGCTGTTGTTCTGTTGTGATATAACATTGTTGTAACATCCCCCTCTCCCTCTCCCGCTATCCATCTATCTCTCTATTTATCCATCCATCAGTCTGTCTGTTTGTTGTTTATTTATTTGTTTAGAACGTATAGTTATTGTAATGTCTTGCACTGTATTGATGCTGCCAAACAGCAAGCTTTCCGGTATATATCAGATAATAAAGCTGATACTATCAGTGGACAGCTTGTTTCCTGAACTGGATTCAGGGAGATCTATGATAAATTGTCCATGAGATGTTGAGAGCAGAGTGAAAGTTGATGGTAAAAGTGATAAAATTCAAGCACAGAAAGCAGAGTAGGACAGCAGAGCAATGCACCTTTCGGTCCACATTATGGTGCATGACTAATTAAAATATTAATCAAATTGTCAACTAAACTAACCTCTTCTTCCTACAAAATGCCCAAACTCTTCTATTTCCCACAGACTCTTGAACCTGTCAAAGAGGCCCTTAAACACCCTTATCAATTTACCTCCACCAATACCGTTGGCAGTACATTCCACGCACATCTCTTTTAAACATACCCCCTGTTGTTGCTGAAAAAGAACTAACACTCAGACACAGAGGGAGATCACTTCAGAACGCCTTTATTGTAGCATGATATCATGGTGAGCTCATCCCCCGAAAAGCAGAGTTCTAAGACTCTGCCTGACAATGGGTCATGCTCTTATTTATATCCAAAGCATATGAGAGAAAAACACATAAATCAGAAGGAGGAACTTCAATGGCGGTGCAGCTGAGTAGCAAAGTTGCAGGATATGTCCTTGAGCAATTACACATTTAGTTCTGTGTTAATTTCTCAAAAGACTATATCGGACATGTGATAATTCTTAGAACAAAGAAATACAAACATAGTTATTTTAATCAGCCTAACTGAAAGGCACATTGTTAGTGTTATGATTGCTGAGCAGACCTGATGGAAATGGGGTGCAGAGTTAACCAATCCCCCCCACTTTGAGAACTATGAACTATTGCTATTGCTATGCTGCTAATGAGAGAGAGAGATGAAGCACAGAGGCAGGGACATCTGCTACAGATAAGAGAGAGAGACACACAGTTGATTTATGTATTATGGCTTCTTCCGGGATTGTTTACCTTTCGCTACAAGGACTTTACTTTGCTCGTTAACATTCCTAAGGAGACAGCAGGAGTGGCCTGATTTGATGGACATGGTCATTTTGAGTTGATGGATGGCTGATACCCCGTCAATGGGGATAAAAGACAGGTCTGGGGAGACACCCTCAGACACACCAGTGGACACTGACTGAGTGTTGTGCACCCACAGGAAGGTGGGGGCTTCGAGGACCAAATCAGGAGATCGGTCAATAAAGCTCACAGTGTTATAGCAGGGCCGGTGGGGACTTGTGTGTGTGTCCACTCATGCCAGAGTGACGAGTCCACCACAGAAGAATGGTCTAGCTGAAGAACAGAGGGGTCATAACCTAATGACCACAACAATATGACAGAATAAGAAGACAACGGAAGGTTTGCCTACTGCAGCTGTTACATCTCGCTCGCTCTCTCCAACAATTGCAACACAACCATAATTACCTCAGCACACATGAACTGAACTGAACTTTATATTCTTCAATGACAATTCATTTACCCCCTAGACATTGATAGAGCTTATTTATTATTGTTGATTATTATTCCTACATTTCTATGTTTATTATTGCTAACCAGTTTTGTATGTATATTTGCATTTTTGACACTGTATTGGGTAGTTTACTAATAAACACCTTTAGTTTTCGGTACCACCAGACTCCACGGATTCTTCTATTTCTGCTGGTCTGTAAACCCAGTTACGGGGTACGTAACATTAGCAGCACAGAGTACATTAGTCACAGTAGACTTCGATTTTACATTTGACGATCATTAACAATTCCTTGCTCAATATGGTGTCAGCACTGGGTATTTTCTTCCACATTTCTAATCTTCTAGATTAACATTTCTTACTGGGGTATCTCCTCCTCCTCCTCCTCATACGAGGGATTGTAAGCCTCGGGAAAGGGTTTTTCTCTCGCAGGGTACACCTTTCCTCCTCACCAGTGCTCTTGGCTAGTGATGGCCCATACTATTCAAGGATTATAGGGATACTTTCAGATCCTCCCAGGGCCCTCTTTATTAACTGACTGCTGCACACCCTTAGTACTCCCCCCCCCCCCCCCCACACACACACACACCTATAATATATATGACTGCCACTATGATTATCCCATACAGGATCCAATCTCCCCAGCTGGAAACCATCCCCATATTCCATCCCACCAGCTTGTTCCATTAGTAAAGTTTCTCATCCGGCTTCCTATTTCCTTTACCTTCTTCACCTTTTCCAGTACGTACTGGTTCAAGTTAGTAACGTTCTCAAAGACATCAGGGATGTACGTAGAACTCTCTTTTCCTATGAGAGCACAGGTGCCCCCCTTCTCGGCTAGTAGGAAATCTAGGGCCATCCAATTTTGCAATACTGTCTGCCAGATGGCAATCATTTCAGTAGTAATTACATATATCTGGGACTTAGTGTTTTCCAGAGCATCGGCAGTATTGTTAGCCAATTCCTCTAGGATGGCCGCTAATTTAATTATTTCGGTAGCCATCCATCCCACCCCATAACTAGGAAACATTATGATCCTGTATTGTTCTGCCTCGGTTATGCCTCTCTTTGCTTTATCCCAATGGGGGTGTTCCTTGGGGTGATCTATAACCCTCAGATGTGGTACCAAGTAGGCTAGATTACAACATCCGCTCCATCCCTTTTGGAAGGTGGGAGTACTCATGTAGTGTCTGTCCTTCCATCCCTCTTGGGGGTAGGGCTGTTCTCCATGAAGCCAGGGATAGGCTCGATTCCCTCACACCCACTGGGTCCCATTAATGGAATGCAGCCCACCATGCCTTTCAGAAGTAAAAGTGACTATGCGGGTACAAGTACTATCCCCCAGCTGATATGGGGCACTGATGTTACAATTACAATAACAGGTAGCATCAACTTGTGGAGGAGGAAAGGAGATCGTTAGTCCAGGTCCCAGCAAAGTATAATTCCTCAGGAGAGGCCTAAGATGCTTTCCCTCAAAACAGCAGGGACAGCAGGCATCCTGGCCTGAATGTTTAGGGGTGCCCAGCTGACATTACTCCCTTTTCCGAGTTCCATTTCTTTCCATCCATCAGATGGACCACGTTTCACTCACAGTGAGGGGTATAACCGTTACAGGCATCATAGTTTTCCCATGCTGGGGCACCTCGACACCTACTCAACATACACTCCTTCCTGTCTGCCCTGCAAAAGTATTGCACAGAGACAGGAAAGTATTGTGGTGACTCCCACACACAACCTGCATCAACCCCACTGGACATATCAGCCCTCCCACCAAAATCCATTTTTTTTGTTAGAGGTTTGGTGAGATGGTTTCAGATTTTGTTTGGCTCCGTTTCTGGTGGATAGTGCCATTTACACCTCGCCACGTGGACCCAGTCTTCTTTTCGACCTATCTTGAGAGCAGTTCGGGTGGTCGATAACACATTTACAGTCCTTTCCACCTAGGAGAGAAAGAATCATTGTCAAAGCTATTTACATACACCTTGTCTCCTAGGCAAAATGAGTGCATAGTGGTACTCCCTAGAAGGGCATGGGCCTGTCTCATTTTCTCATGCAGCTCAGAAGCTTGTTTACATATGGCCTGTGCATTAGCCAATGTGTGTTCATCGTTCCAGATCAGGGCTAATTTTTCCACACACTCTAGGGGCCTGATCCCTGTATCATTCGGCGACCCATGAGAGCCTCATGGGGTATCAATCCAGTAGATCTGTTTTTCCTGTTCCATAATGCATGTAATACTACAGTGACAGCCTCTGGCCAGTGTAAATTATTATCCTGACACACCTTAGATAAGGCATTCTTCAGCTCCCCATTTACCCTTTCCACTACACCTGATGATTGAGGCTGCTAGGGAACATGCAATTTCAATTGGAACCCCATGTCCTGATCCAGTCCACTAATTCCGCCTTCCAGTTCACAGTCTGGTCCATAGACTCTGCACTCCGGGTCTTCCGGCTGTCCCTTGTTTCAGTTGGGCTTAACGCTAGGCACCTGATGCTCATCTTGGGGCTGGGAATATAAGTGGGCCTGGGTTCAAGTGTGGGTGCTGGTTTGTCTTGTCAGTATTCTGTCCTTGCCTCTGTGGGGTAAGTCAGGCTCTCTTGGCTGTTACCCTGAGGCTGGACTGTTCCCTTCCCTTCCCATTCCTTCTGTAAACCTTACCTGAAGCCTCGCCTGTGTCCTCGCCTATTCTCACCATCAGGTTCTTCCGCCAGAGCAAGACTGGAGCCTTGCTGTGTCTAGCTAAGGAACTGTCTCTTTGTGTCCTTGCCTCCGCTAGGTAGGTCTGGCTGTTTGCCGCCACCAATGTCCAATATATGACAGAATGAACCAGCCACACATGGACCCAGCAACACAGGCACTATTGTCTAACTCTTGTCATCCTGGGTTCCTTCCTGATTGAATACGCCCCCCCCCCCCCCACCCGCCCGGGTTGTCCTTACTCCTGGGGAGACTGTTTGGTTGCCTGGAGGTTCCCATAGAGGGTGGTGGGGTTTACTGTCATGGTCCGTTCCGCGAATTCCACATTCCATAGAAATCCAAAGGATTTCTACAGTTATATTAATAGCAAAAGGATAGTGAGGGATAAAATTGGTCCATTAGAGAATCGGAGTGGATAGCTATGTGTGGAGTGAAAACAGATGGTGGAGATTTTGAACAATTTCTTTTCATTGGTATTCACTAAGGAGAAGGATATTGAATTGTGTAAAGTAAGGGAAACAAGTAGAGAAGTTATGGAAACTATGATAATTAAAGAAGAGGAAGTAGTGGCACTTTTAAGGAATATATAAGTGTATAAGTCTCCAGATCCTGACAGGATATTCTCTAGGACCTTGAGGGAAGTTAGTGTAGAAATACCAGGGGGTCTGACAGAAATATTTCAAATGTCATTAGTAAAGGGGATGGTGCCGGAGGATTGGTGTATTGCTCATGTTGTTCCAAGAGTTCTAAGAGTAAACCTAGCAATTATAGGCCTGTAAGTTTGACATCAGTGGTGGGTAAATTAATGGAAAGTATTCTTAGAGATAGTATTTATAATTATCTGGATAGACAGGATCTGATTAGGAGTAGCCAGCATGGATTTGTGCGTGGAAGGTCATGTTTGACAAACCTTATTGAATTTTTTGAAGTAGTTACGAGGAATGTTGACGAGGGTAAGGCAGTGGATGTAGTCTATATGGACTTCAGCAAGGCCTTTGACAAAGTTCCACATGCAAGGTTAGTTAAGAAGGTTCAGTCGTTAGGTATTAATGCTGGAGTAATAAAATGGATTCAACAGTGGCTAGATGGGAGATGCCAGAGAGTAGTTGTGGATAATTGTTTATCGGGATGGAGGCCGGTGACTAGTGGGGTGCCTCAGGGATCTGTTTTGGGCCCAATGTTGTTTGTAATATACATAAATGATCTGGATGAAGGGTGGTAAATTGGATTAGTAAGTATGCTGATGATACTAAGGTAGGAGGTGTTGTGGATAATGAGGTGGGTTTTCAAAGCTTGCAGGAAGATTTATGCCGGTTAGAAGAATGGGCTGAACATTGGCAGATGGAGTTTAATGCTGAGAAGTGTGGTTCTACATTTTGGCAGGAATAATCCAAATAGAACATACAGGGTAAATGGTAGGGCATTGAGGAATGCAGTGGAACAGAGAGATCTAGGAATAACAGTGCATAGTTCCCTGAAGGTGGAGTCTCATGTAGATAGGGTGGTGAAGAAGGCTTTTGGAATGCTGGCCTTTATAAATCAGAGCATTGAGTACAGAAGTTGGGATGTAATGTTAAAATTGTACAAGGCATTGGTAAGGCCAAATTTGGAATATAGTGTACAGTTCTGGTCACCGAATTATAGGAAAGATATCAATAAATTAGAGAGAGTGCAGAGACGATTTACTAGGATGTTACCTGGGTTTCAGCACTTAAGTTACAGAGAAAGGTTGAACAAGTTAGGTCTCTATTCATTGGAGCGTAGAAGGTTGAGGGGGGATTTGATCGAGGTATTTAAAATGTTGAGAGGGATAGATAGAGTTGACGTGAAGAGGCTGTTTCCATTGAGAGTAGGGGAGATTCAAACGAGAGGACATGATTTGAGAGTTAGGGGGCAAAAGTTTAAGGGAAACACGAGGGGGTATTTCTTTACTCAGAGAGTGATAGCTGTGTGGAATGAGCTTCCTGTAGAAGTAGTAGAGGCCAGTTCAGTTGTGTCATTTAAGGTAAAATTGGATAGGTATATGGACAGGAAAGGAGTGGAGGGTTATGGGCTGAGTGCGGGTAGGTGGGACTAGGTGAGATTAAGAGTTTGGCACGGACTAGGAGGGCCGGAATGGCCTGTTTCCGTGCTGTGATTGTTATATGGTTATATGGCTATATAATCAAAATAGGACATAAATGGTAGGGCATTGAGGAATGCAATAGAACAAAGTGATCTAGGAATAATGGTGCATAGTTCCCAGAAGGTGGAATTTCATGTGGATAGGGTGGTGAAGAAAACTTTTGGTATGCTGGCCTTTATAAATCAGAGCATTGAGTACATGAGTTAGGATGTAATGTTAAAATTGTACAAGGCATTGGTAAGGTCAAATTTGGATTATTGTGTACAATTCTGTTCACCAAATTATAGGAAAGATGTTAACAAAATAGAGAGAGTACAGAGGAGATTTACTAGAATGTTACCTGGGTTTCAGCATCTAAGTTACAGAGAAAGGTTGAACAAGTTAAGTCTTTATTGTTTGGAGCTTAGGAGGTTGAAGGGGGACTTGATAGAGGCAGTTAAAATTATGAGGGGGATAGAGTTGACGTGGATAGGCTTTCCCATTGAGATTAGGGGGATTCAAACAAGAGGACATGAGCTGAGATTTAGAGGGAAAAACTTTAGGGGTAACATAAGAGGGAACTTCTTTACTCAGAGAGTGGTAGCTGTGTGGAACGAGCTTCCACTGGAATTGGTGGAGGCAGGTTCAATATTGTCACTTAAAATAAAATTGGATAGGTATATGGACAGGAAAGGAGTGGAGGGTTATGGGCTGAGTGCGGGTAGGTGGGAATAGGTGAGATTAAGAGTTCGGCACGGACTAGGAGGGCCGGAATGGCCTGTTTCCGTGCTGTGATTGTTATATGGTTATATGGCTATATAATCAAAATAGGACATAAATGGTAGGGCATTGAGGAATGCAATAGAACAAAGTGATCTAGGAATAATGGTGCATAGTTCCCAGAAGGTGGAATTTCATGTGGATAGGGTGGTGAAGAAAACTTTTGGTATGCTGGCCTTTATAAATCAGAGCATTGAGTACATGAGTTAGGATGTAATGTTAAAATTGTACAAGGCATTGGTAAGGTCAAATTTGGATTATTGTGTACAATTCTGGTCACCAAATTATAGGAAAGATGTTAACAAAATAGAGAGAGTACAGAGGAGATTTACTAGAATGTTACCTGGGTTTCAGCACCTAAGTTACAGAGAAAGGTTGAACAAGTTAAGTCTTTATTGTTTGGAGCTTAGGAGGTTGAAGGGGGACTTGATAGAGGCAGTTAAAATTATGAGGGGGATAGAGTTGACGTGGATAGGCTTTCCCATTGAGATTAGGGGGATTCAAACAAGAGGACATGAGCTGAGAGTTAGGGGGAAAAACTTTAGGGGTAACATAAGAGGGAACTTCTTTACTCAGAGAGTGGTAGCTGTGTGGAACGAGCTTCCACTGGAATTGGTGGAGGCAGGTTCAATATTGTCACTTAAAATAAAATTGGATAGGTATATGGATGGGAAAGGAATGGAGGGTTATGGGCTGAGTGAAGGTCGGTAGGACTAGATGAGAGCAGGCGTTCGGCATGGACGAAAAGGGCCGAGATGTCCGCGCTGTAATTGTTATATGGTCATATGGTTCCAGTTCATGGTCTGGTCCGTGGACTCCGGACTCCAGGTCTTCTGACTGTCCCTTATTTCAGTTAGGCTTAATCATAGGCACCTGATTCTCATCTTGGGGCTGGGAATATAAGTGGCCCTGGGTTCAATTGTGGGTGCTGGTTTGTCTTGTCAGTATCCCATCCTTGCCTCTGTTGGGTATGCCAGGCTGTCTTTGTCGTTACCCTGAGGCTGGAATGTTCCCTCCCCTTCCCCTTCTTTCTTTAGCCCTTGGCTGAATCCTTGCCTGCTACCTTCCACCTGAAGCCTTGCCTGCGTCATCACCTATTCTCACCATCAAGTTCTACTGCCAGAGCAAGACCGGAGCCTTGCTGTGTCTAGATAAGAAACTGTCTTTCGTTGTTTGGAACTGTCTCTTTGTGTCCTCTCCTTTGCTGGGTAGGTCCGGCCATTTGCTGCTACCTTGTGTTGAGAACTGTCTCGTTGTGTTCAGCATTTTGTGTATGAGTCCCAGCCCTACGCTCTGTTCCCAAGGAGGGGTCCCGGCTCTGTGTTCCATGTTCCTGTGTCCCAAGACCAAGGCTCTGTGTTCTTTGTTCCTGTATCTCAAGACCAAGGCTCTGTGTTCTGCTTTCCTGTCTCCCAAGTCCAAGGCTCCATTTTCCCATGCTCAAGATGAGGGCTCTGAGTGTCTAGTCCTCGTCCAAGGCTGTGAGGTCCCTGTCTCCCAAGACCACGTAATGTCTTCGCCTAGCTCTGGAGTCCGAGCCCGAGTCAAGAATCGGGTACCGGGTCATTTCCAGTTTCTTGCTCTGAGTCCAAGCCCAGGTTCCCAGTTCCCTGTTGCTTGTCCTGGTCACACTTTCCAAGCCAAAATCCTAGCCCAAGTCTGTGTTCCTGTCCCAGCTCCTTGTATGTGTCCTGTCCCATTCCTAACCCTGGTCCACTCCAGTTCCCAGTACTTCTGTGTCTGTGTTTTGCATTTGGGTCCGCTTTCAGCACCCCCCCTTATGACACCCCATGGCTTACATCAAGTCCTTTACTATCTTTCCCATGAAATGGGTAGTCCTATCACTACTTATCCCCACGGGTATTCCATATCTGGGTATTATTTCCTTCCACAATATTTTCACTACCGTCCTAGCATCATCCCTTCGAGTAGGGTAGGCTTCCACCCACCAGGTGAACATGTCTACTATTACCAACATATACTCGTATCCCGAGACTGGGGGCATATGCACAAAATCAATTTGCAAATTTTCAAAGGGTAATTTAGACATTGGCAGGTGGCTCATACGTGGCTCTCCCCTTCCCCAGGTTGTGCTGCTGACAAATGGGGCAAGATCGCACAATCTTTTGAATGATCGGTGTTATCCCAGGAGCATACCATTGTTGGTCAATCACATGTTGCAGCCCTCCTTTGCCCATGTATGCCTGCACATGGACTAGGTGGCACTGGGGCAAAAACAGGCTTCTTGGACATACTACACACCCATCTGGATGGAACTGAAACCCATCTTTGTCATAGCACTGCACACGCTCCCAGCAGTGTCTCTCTTGCGGACTGGCATTTTGTTGTGCTCGTTGTAGTTTATCAGGTGCCACCATAGGGACAGGGGTTTGCTTGAGGGCACAAAAGACTTGCAACATTGGTTCTTGAGTAGTGGCCACTCGTTTGGCAACCTTATCTGCTTGTACGTTTCCTTGAGAGACCTCATCGATGGCCTTTGTGTTGGCCTTGCACTTAATGATAGCTATCTGGGTTGGTAGCTGAATAGCTTCCAGTAGATTTAGCACTAGTTGGGAGTGTTTGATGGGTTTTCCGGATGAGGTGTTTTTCCATATTTGTCTTAAATCTTGCACTACACCAAAGGCATAGCGTGAGTCTGTGTATATGTTGGCTGATCTCCCTTTCGGCAATATGCAGGCTCGTGTCCAGGTGAAAAGTTCAGCTGCTTGTGCTGAAGTGCCTTGGGGCAGGGTGAAGGCTTCACAACCTGATGTGGGTCCACTACAGCATAGCCGGCCAGAAGCAGATCATCTCGAGGTCTTTGTGAGGATCCGTCAGTAAAGAAGATCAGATCAGTATTTGGCTAGGGGGTCAGGGTGCAAGCCTATACTCAGGGAAATGGAGTGTTGGACTGTCACAAGGCAGTCGTGGTTGTAGTCTCCCATTGGCTCTGGCACGAAGGTGGCGGGGTTGACTGCCGGTGAACGTTGGTAAGTGTAATTGGGGTGTGACAGGAGGATCACCTCGTAGCTCATGCGGCCGGAGGCAGTGAAGTGCTGAGTGGCTGCAGAACTTAAGAGCAGTATTACAGCATGGGGCACTCGCACTTCGCATGGGTGGTGGAGAACCAGCGGCAAGGACTTCTCTACCATGATGGCGGTGGCAGCTACTGCACGAAGGCTGGCCGGCATTCCTAGGATTACAGCAGGCAAGATAGTAGAGTAGTAGGCTACTGGTCTTTTCCCTCCTCCATGAGCCTGGGTCAGGACTCCCGTAGCGAATCCTTTCTTCACAGATGTGCAACTGGAAAGGATGTTTATAATTGGGTAATCCCAGTGCGGGGGCCGCTACCACAGCGGCCTTAAGAGCCTGGAAGGCGGCCTCTCTTTCCAGAGTCCATTCTACCAGCAGGGGTCCCTCCTTGGTGGCAGCAGATCTCAAGACAGCGTCATACATTCATATTCACTTACCAATTGTCGGCAGTACCCCACTATTCCCAGGAAGGAGATAACCTTCTTGGTCTTCCAATGTGTCATCTGCAGGATGACTTGTATTCTATCTGGTGCAATTTCCCGAGTGCCCGCCTTCAGTGTGAAACTCTGGTACTGCACTTGGGGCTGGCAGAATGGCAATTTAGCCCTGGATACTCTGGCCCCATTCTGCTAGGAACTGGAGTACTACTAGAGAGTCTTGCACGCACTCAGGCAGTGTCGAGGGTGCCACCAGCAGGTCATCAGCATAGTGTATCAATGTGGAATTCCCTTCTAGGTGGCATTCATCCAAGTCATGCTTGATGGCAGCAGCATAGATGGCTGGGCTCTCAGAGCACCCCTGAGGTAAACGAGTCCAAGTATACCGTTGTCCCTTGTAGGTAAATGCAAATAAGTACTGGCTATCAGTGTGCAGTGTTATGGAGAAGAAAGCAGAGCACTAGTCAATTACAGTGTATGTAGTGGCCTCTGATGGAATAGAGGAAAGTATCGTGGTGACGTCCGGTACTATAGAGGCTATGGGAATATCAATGTGGTTTATAGCTCGCAAGTCCTGCACAAACCGCCACTCATTGGGTCTCCCCACTTTGGGTATGAGTAATATTGGTATATTGACTGTATTGGGGCTGACTGTAGGCTTGAGGACCCCTTGCTCTAGCAAGGAGTCTATTACAGGTGCTATGCCCTCCTCTGCCTCCGGGGCCAACTGGTACCGTCTGACACAGTGCAGAACCACATTCTTCCTCAATAGTACATGATGCACCTTTGCAGAGGTTACTAGACCTACATGAGTTCTGTGGTGAGCCCATAATTTGGTGGCCACTGTGCCTCATACCATCGGCCCGCTGCAGGTAAGGGGGGCTTCTGCCGTTAAAATTCAGCCACGGGTTTATCCAGCATCTGCGAGATCCCAAGCAGGTATATTCTACTTTCTTCCGATCTGTACCATTCAAAATTTCCTACACACCCCACTACCGGGCTGGATTGCCAGCGTTTAATCATCGGTCCCATCTGCTTTGCCTGATAAGGGAGTCGTACTGTAAGAGTTAGATGAGGCTCAGACTCTTCAGTGTGGTACAGTGCTAGCTGCTCTTCAGAAAGACGTACTGGGACAACTAATCCTTCTGGCCCAAAAGGATTCTGGGTGTACTTACAGCTTCTGGCCCTCATAAACGGACGCCTTTTTTGATAGTTGGGATCATGTGTAAGGTGTACCATGCCGTGCAACGCAATCGATCGGGATATTGCACCACTTGCAGCAGTGTCCGTACCACCTCGGGGCGATGGCATCATATTGTCTAACTCCTGCTTCACGCCGTATATTTTTACAGTGAAAGGTTGCCAGACAGCTGCCAACAATACAGTATGGGTTCAGTTTGAGTCTCGAACGTATGGAGCAGCGAGACCAACTGATGGGTATGAGGTGAGGGTATGTCCATATACATGCCTTGAGGAGTGCAATACATGGTAGCACCCAGCTTGCAGATTACTTGTCTTCCCAACAAAGGCAAAGGAGTAGTTTTGGACACAATCACATCTTCCTCTATAGTGTTGTTCCCCACGGTAGTGTGAAACTTTTCGACAGAGGTTCTGATAACAGGATCCCTGCTACCCCCATTGTTACCACCCTGTTATGACTCAAGGGTAATCCTTGGGAGGGGGGTACAGAGGTCGGGGTGGCTCCAGTATCCACCAAGGCTCACAAATAGATGTCTCCTATTTTTAATATTACCATAGGTTGCATTTCGGTATCTGGGGAAAGTGATATTGCCGCCCCCTGTACCGTCCACCCCTCCTAGGCACCCCTATTCTTTTGAGAATAGGTGATTATAGGTAAGGGATGGGCCCTCCCTTTCGTTGGCATCCGTTGCTCGGGGAGGTTCCTCAGCAGGGGTACTTCTACGCTCCCTAGCCCAGTCTATCTTCCTACCGCACTTGCGGCATATATCATTGGACTTGTCTCTTCTATGGTCCCTGTTATTCTCTCTGCCATTTTTCCCATTCCTGTCCTGCCTGTAAAACTGCATCCTAGGTGGTTTAGGTGCATCACTTGGCCCCGCAAACAGTCCCTCTCTATCCATGTTCACTGGTGTGGTAACCATCTCAGACCAGGGCATGGTTTGCCAGTTGAGATCATACATCTTAAAAAATCTGTGCCTGCTGGGGGAGCATGCAATTGAGGAGGCCATTCCCCTCCAGCAGAACCCCTGCGTATTCCTCCCAGGTGTTCCTAAACCTTGCCATGAAATCAGGAGGCCCCTCATCCTTACATTGCAGGCATCGAGTAACTTCCTCGAGATCCCTGTGGCACTGGGCTGCTCTCATGATGGCTTCTCTCCCTCTGTGCTGTAACCAGTATGCAAGAGATTCATTGCCCTACTAATTATAGTCAGGTCGCCAATCACCATTCTCCTCGGGCGGGTCTTGTACAGTGTCGTTTAGCACAGCCCAAGAGCTGCCATGTGCACATTTTTAAAGAGTCTGCAAATCACCTAGGAGTAGTTTATAAATTTCACACATTTGCTCCAGCCAATTTAGGAAGGTAGTTGGCCATTTTGTGGGGTTAGGCGCCTTGGACACCATTGCCCTAGCCTTGGCTGGTGTCCATGGTTTCAGGATGGCGGTTTTTCCAATCATTATTTTCGGTGCTTGGTGAGCTGCATGGGAAGTGGACAAGTCAGGCGAGGGCGGTTTCGCCTTGTTCCAGGTCTGCACAGGCGATCTGGGTACCCTTTCTGCAGAGGCTCCCTGTTCAGGTTCTGGTGGACCGTTCTGAACCTCAGCTGCAGGCACCAGTGGTTCTGTGGCCTGGTTCTGCTGTCGCCAAACAGTAACCATCTCTGTTATTTCATTCATCATTCCGTACTGTCCGATATTGGGACCGTGATCCCGTCTCTTGGCTGATATATCTGGGGGTACAGAGGAACAGGGGTTAGGGTTGTTGACTGAGGCATAGCAGGATAGGGTGGTGGAGCAACCGGGGATGCCGTCGGAGGGGCAGACTTCCCCGGTGTCTTTTCCTTATTCTTCTGTTTTGGGGGTTGGTGCCTCTTTGCCACCTGCATTTCTCAAAGCATCCCATCATATACCCATACCTGAAATCCCAATTAGGGTCCCCGTTCCCGTTAGCTAGTTCGTCCCACTAGGTTTGTATTAACGGAATCTTTAAATATCCCCCATACGGCCAATCTCCCTGTGACCAGCCATACAGATCACTGCTGAAAGTGACTGCATGTTGATTATCTCCAGTTGCTTTTATGATAGTGTCTGCAGGGGATCCCGGAGGGACCAGCAGGTCACCTACCTTTTTTCGGGCTTTCTTTACTGTTTTATTCATTTGTTGGCCCTTTTGCTAGTTCTCAGAACTCCCAGCACCTTTATTCTTTCAGCAGGAGCAGCTTTTGCCACTCGACTGCTGAAACCTCCCATCGTTCTATAGAGAGAACAGAGTTATACTGCGCGTTCAGAAATAAAGCAATTTACTTTTCATTTTTAGAATCTTTTTATTAATATATAATCTTCTACAACTATAGAATAATACAAAATATCAACAAATTAATATATATACAATTAATAGAGCAGAAAAAGAAAAAAAAACTGATCATAATATATAAAAATGAAAAAATATATATATGTGGCGACCCACTTCCTAGCGCACTCGAGCCGGCTCATAAATAGCCAGCGCGCCGGCATAAAGGCCAGTCCCAAAAGGGCGCCAAGTCTGCTTCACCAGCAAGGGGAAATGTCCGCGCGGTACTATGAATACGTGCCCCCTACAGCATCCGCGCCCGGGGAGGGCGGGATCAGGAAGGCTTTAAAGCGAGGCCGCTAAGTTCGAATAAAATCTTTTTGTAACTACAATTCACCGACTCCGTGTCGTTATTTCAGCGCTGCGTGTAGCATACCGCTACAATTGATGACCCCGACGGCCCAAACGATATTTGGGCCGAAGATGACCGACGCCGCATCTGTTCATGCAGTTTCGTTGAAACTGAAAGCTTCTGGACGCTGCGACCTCACCTATGGTTCGAGCAAGCAGAAGCCCAATTCCACGTTCGGCAGATAACCTCAGAGGACACACGTTACTACTACGTGGTGAGCTCCCTCGACCAGGAAACAGCGGCCCAGGTTGAGGAGTTCATACAGTCACCCCCGGAAGACGGCTAATACACGGAATTCAAAGCCCTGCTCATAAGGACTTTCGGACTCTCACGGCGCGAGCGAGCTGCCCGCGTACTGCACCTGGATGGTTTGGGAGACAGACCTCCATCGGCTTTAATGAATGAGATGTTGTCTCTGGCAGGAGGACAGATGCCCTGCTGTCCGACGCGGATTTCAACGACCCCCGGAAGGTGGCAGCCCAGGCGGACTTGCTAAGAAGGAGAGTGGGGCGTCCGTCGCACAGATCACCAGGCCACGCTCCCAGCAGCAAACCAGACCAGGCCCGACCACAGAGCCCGCTAACCCCAGAGGCAGGGGTGAGGAGACCAACGAACAATGGTGCTTCTACCACCAGCGGTGGGGCGCAGAGGCCCGCCGCTGTCGCCCGCCCTGCAATTTCCCGGGAAACGCCAGGGCCAGCTGCCGCTGATGGCTACTGCGGCTGGCCATCGGGATAGCCTCCTGTATGTGTGGGACAAGTGGTCGGGACGCCGTTTTTTGGTCGACACCGGTACCGAGATTAGCGTCTTACCTCCGACGAGTTACGACACCCGCAACAGGGCACCGGGTCCTCCCTGAGGGCCGCGAACGGCAGCATAGTAAGGACCTACGGCACCCGTACGGTGCAGCTGCAGTTCGGCTCCAGCCGGTTCACGTGGGACTTCACACTGGCCGCTGTAGCCCAGCCGCTTCTGGGAGCGGATTTTTTGCGGTCTCACAGCCTATTGGTCGACCTGTCGAGGCAGAGACTGGTCCACGCCGAGACCTTTCAGTCGTTCTCCCTGGGAGAAGCCCAGTTGCCAGCTCCACACCTCGACTCCATCACGCCGTCCGACAACGACTTCACCAGAGTCCTGGCGGACTTCCCATCGGTTCTGGCACCGCAGTTCACGGCAGCCATTCCCCGACACGGCGTACAGCACCACATCCCGACCCAGGGACCACCCCTCCACGCCCGGGCTCGAAGGCTTCCCCCGGACAAGCTCCGACTGGCGAAGGAGGAGTTCAAGAGGATGGAGGAATTGGGGATCATACAGCGGTCCGACAGCCCATGGGCCTCCCCCCTGCACATGGTGCCCAAAGCGACAGGGGGCTGGAGACCATGCGGCGACTACCGCAGGCTGAACGAGGCTACAACACCGGACCGCTACCCGGTGCCGCACATTCAGGACTTTGCAGCAAACCTGCACGGCGCACGGATCTTCTCCAAGGTAGACCTCCTCCGGGGATAGCATCAAATCACGATGCATCCGGAAGACATCCCCAAAACGGCACTCATCACCCCGTTCGGCCTTTTCGAGTTCCTCCGCATGCCGTATGGCCTGAAGTATGCCGCACAGACGTTTCAGCGGTTAATGGACGCGATGGGACGCGACCTGTACTTCGCTTTCATCTATTTGGACGACATCCTCATAGCCAGCAGCAGTCGTCAGGAGGATCTGTCCCACCTCCGTCAACTCTACGCCCGACTGAGTGAATACGGCCTGACAATCAACCCGGCCAAATGCCAGTTCGGGCTCGACACCATCGACTTCCTGGGCCACCGGATCACTACAGACGGGGGAACCCCTCTTCCCGCTAAGGTAGACGTAGTGCGCCATTTCCCCCAACCCACCACAATCAAAGGCCTTCAGGAATTCGTGGGTATGGTAAATTTCTACCACCGCTTCCTCCTTCAGCTGCCCGAATCATGCGCCCCCTGTTCGCCCTGATGTCGGGTCCGGGCAAAGACATTACCTGGGATGAGGAGTCCGCCGCCGCTTTCATTAAAACGAAAGAAGCCTTGGCAAACACCGCGATGCTAGTGCACCCCAGAATGGACGTCCATACCGCCCTCACAGTGGACGCATCTAACACGGCAGTCGGTGGGGTACTGGTGCAACTCATCGAGGGTCGCTGGCAACCCCTGTCGTTTTTCAGCAAACACCTGCGACCACCCGAGCTCAAATACAGTGCTTTCGACCGGGAACTGTTGGCGCTATACCTGGCAATCCGGCATTTCAGGTACTTCTTAGAAGGTAGGCCCTTCACCACGTTCACGGACCACAAGCCGCTTACCTTTGCGTTCACGAAGGTGTCCGATCCCTGGTCGTCCCGCCAGCAGCGCCATCTGTCCTACATCTCTGAATACTCGACGGATGTCCGGCACGTATTGGGTAAGGACAATGTCGTGGCGGACGCGCTCTGTCGCCCTAACATTCATGCCCTTTCCCAAAGGGTAGACTTTGAGGCGCTGGCAGAGGCACAGCAGGCAGACGAGGAGCTCCCTAGTTACAGAACCGCAGACTCCGGTTTGCAGCTCTAGGACCTCCACGTAGGCCCAGGTGAGAGGACCCTACTCTGTGACGTCACCACCGGTCAACCCCGCCCCTTCGTCCCGGCACCCTGGCGGCGGCGCATTTTCGACTCCATTCATAACTTAGCGCACCCCTCCATCAGGACAACCGGCCGGCTGGACCCCAACAGGTTCGTTTGGCACGGACTCCACAAGCAAGTCAGTGAATGGGCCAAAACGTGCATACACTGCCAGACGGCCAAGGTGCAGCGGCACACCAAAGCTCTGCGGCAGCAGTTCCACCCCACCCACGGGCGTTTCGACCACATTCATGTGGATATCATGGGCCCCCTGCCAGTGTCGCGCGGAGCGTGACCGGTTCACCAGATGGCCAGAGGCGATCCCGCTCACCGACACCACCTCCGAATCTTGCGCCCGGGCACTGATCGCCACCTGGGTATCCCGCTTTGGTGTACCGTCCCACATTACCTCCGACAGAGGCGCCCAGTTCACCTCCGGCCTGTGGTCAGCTATGGCCAGCCTTTTGGGGACACTGCTGCACCACACAACTGCCTACCACCCACAGTCGAACGGACTGGTGGAGCATTTCCACCGTCACCTAAAGTCGGCTCTCATGGCCCGTCTGAGAGGAGCTAACTGGGTGGACGAGCTTCCCTGGGTCCTGCTCGGCATCCGCACGGTGCCCAAAGACGATCTGCACGTCTCATCGGCGCACCCTTGGTCGTCCCCGGGGAGTTCATACCAGCCCCAAGGGGGCACGAGGAAGAACCCGCAGCAGTCCTGGGCAGACTACGCGAGAGGTTCGGCAACCTGGCCCCCGTACCCATTTCGCAGCATGGGCAGAACCCGATCTGCGTACCCAAAGACCTGCAGAACTGTAAGTTTGTGTTTGTACGAAGAGGCGGGCATCGGCCACCGCTACAGCGGCCCTACGAGGGGCCGTTTACGGTGATCAGGAACAACGGGTCCACGTTCGTGCTGGACGTTGGGGGGAGAGAGGAGGTTTTCACGGTGGACCGACTCAAACCGGCCCATGTGGACGTGGTGCAACCGGTCGAGTTTCCGGCACCGGGGCGCAGAGGCAGACCTCCCAAACAGGGTCCGGCCCAGACTGTGGACATTGGGGGGTGTATCCCCGGTTCTGGGGGAGGGGTATGTGGCGACCCACTTCCTAGCGCACTCGAACCGGCTCACAAATAGCCAGCGCGCCGGCATAAAGGCCAGTCCCAAACAAGCGCCAAGTCTGCTTCACCAGCAAGGGGAAATGCCCGCGCGGGACTGTGAATACGTGTCCCCTACAGCATCCGCGCCCGGGGAGGGCGGGATCAGGAAGGCTTTAAAGCGAGGCCGCGAAGTTCGAATAAAATCTTTTTGTAACTGCAATTCACCGACTCCGTGTCGTTATTTCAGCGCTGCGTGTAGCACACCGCTACATATATATAGAAAAAAGAAGGAAAAAAAGAAACCCATCTAACTGAGAAATAAAACCCATTAACTACACAAAAAAAAACCCATTAGGAATCAACCCAGGAAGCAATACGTTGAACCATCATCTAAATATATAGAGAAAAATAATTCATCAAATGCCAATTCAATTTTTTTAAAAAATGATAATAACATTGGAAGGAAACCATATAGAATAATTCAAATTAAATGGTAATATTTGGCAAAGAACCCCATCTTCTCTCAAAATCAAATCGAGGTTCAAAAGTTTTACTTCTAATTTTTTCCAAGCTGAGACATAACATTACTTGAGAAAACCATTCAATCAATGTATCTTTCCATTTTAATAAAATAGCCCTTCTTGCCCACAAAGTAACAAATGCAATTACATGTTGATCTGAAGATGAAATACCCTGAATATCAAGCGGAACTATTCCAAATAGAACAGTTAATCTATTAGGTTGTAAATTAATTTTCAAAGCTTTAGAGATTGTAGAAAATAAAGATTTCCAAAACGGTTTTAATGAAGAACATGAGCAGAACATATGTGACAAAGTAGCTACTTCAGTTTTACATCTATCACAATAATTATCTACACTAGGAAATATTTTAGATAGTCTCTCCTTTGTTAAATAATAACGATGGACAATTTTAAATTGAATTAGACAGTGATTCGCAATTATAGAGGAAGAATGTACATTTGTTGAATGTTCATCATATAGACTTATTTCGCTATTAAATGTGGATGCAAAAATTCTTTCTAAAATGCTGGCTAACCACTTGGAAAATATTTTAATTAAAAGTATCTCTATGGACCAAACGGGCTTTATTAAAGGCTGTTACTATTTCCCTAATGTTCGGAGATTGATGAACATTATTTATTCACCATTATCTAAGCAACCTCAATGTGTTATCTCTCTTGATGTGGAAAAGACATTCGATAGAGTTGAGTGGCCATACTTGTTCAAAGTATTAGAAAAATTTGGTTTTGGTAATAATTTTAATAGATGGATTCAAATGATTTATAAGAACTCTATTGCCACGGTCTTTACTAACAATTATAGGTCTTCTTTCTTTTCACTTTCTCGTGGTACTAGACAGGGATGTCCATTAAGCCCTTTATTATTTAATCTTGTATTGGAGAATTTAGATATAACATTACGGGAGGCCAAAAATATTCATGGTATTTCTTTAAATGGAACCATACATAAGATTTCTCTTTATGCAGATGATCTTTTGATTTTTATTTCGAATCTTGAGGAATCAATTCCTTATCTTTTGGAAACACTTAAAGATTATGGAAAATTTTCAGGATATAAACTTAATTTGAATAAAAGCGAATTGTTTCAATTCAATGCTCCTGTTAGTAGATATAATGTTATTCATTTTAGAATTGTTAATATATTTAGGTATTATAATTACTAAAAAATATAAAGATCTTTATAAAGCTAATACAGTTGCTCTAGTAGACTCCATGAAATTATTATTTTCTAGATGGAATCCACTTTGTCTTTCTTTAATAGGTCGCATCCATGTTGTGAAAATGATGATTTTACCTAGATTTTTATATATTTTCCAAAATATGCCTATCTTTTTAACTAAAATTTTTTTTGATCAACTTGACTCTCTTATTTCTTCCTTTATTTGGAACAATAAGAGACCAAGAATTAACAAGTACTATTTACAAAAAGCCAAAAATGGTGGTGGACTTACACTTCCTAATTTAAGACTATTATTGGGCTGTAAATATTAGACAATTATGTTTTTGGTTATACTGGCTCGATAAGAGCCAAAAACCACTTTGGGTTGATTTGGAATTAAAAGCTGTTAAACTATTTCATTTAACTTCAATATTGGTAGCTACATTACCATTACAGCTCTCTAAAATTACAAACTTAAATTCTTACATGGTTATTAAACAATCTTTATGAATTTGGATTCGGTTTTGTAATTTTTAAAATTTGAAACAATTTAAGTTGTCTAGTTTTTTATATTGTAACATTTCATTTAAACCTTCAATAACCGACCCCATTTTTCTCCTATGGAAAAATAAAGGGATCTTTATTGCATGTTATCATGGAGAGCTCATCCTCTTAAAAGTGAAGATCCGAGAATCTACCTGATAATGGGTCACGTTCTTATTTATATCCCCTAGCATACGAGAGAAAAAACATATAAATCAGAAGGAGGAAATTCAATGGCAGTTCTGCTGATTCGCAAAGTTGCAGTATATATCCTTGAGCAGTTACACATTTACTTCAGTGTTAATTTCTCAAAAGAGTATATCAGTCAGACTAAAAGAGTTTATCAGGCATGTGATATTTCTTAGAACAAAGAAGTACAAACATAGTTATTTTAATCATCACGACTGAAAGGCACATAGTTCGCAGCACAAAGTACATTAGTCAAAATAGACTTTGATTTTACATTTGAAGATCATTAACCCTTACTCAAAACAATGTCAGCTCTGGGTATTTTCTTCCACACCCCCTTTAACCTTACATGTACAGCATGCTAACTCATAATAGTAATTTCAACCATGGGAAAAACAGCCTGCCTGTCAACTTTATGCAAACATCTTACGAAGAATGAATCTTTATAAGATAATCTGTCAATGTTTACTGCTCCAGAGAAAGCTATTTCTCCAACCTTTCCTTGTAGCACCAGGTTATATACCAGGCAATATTTGGAAAACACCGACTAGAACTTAATTCCAGATTCGACCGATGTGGGGTTTTATAAACCTGTGTGATCCTTAGGCTCAGCTAACACTTGTTCATCTAGGGGAAAACAACTTTTAGCCCTGCCAAACTGAGAGATCTCGTTTGTGTGGATGCTGCATGATGTGTTGCCCGGTTACAAATCTTCACCACAAAATATCAGACAGTATACCATATGCAATTAAATGATTGAACTTTATCAATCTTAATCTGGATAGAGGGTTAGTAAAGAAAATAAAAAGTAAAAGGTCCCATTTTAAGAGAAAAGTCAAAAGTGCATGCTTGAGCTCACAAATATGGCCATCCATCAACCATCGACCTCCGAGTGTCACTGACCTTTGGACCCTTGCTCCGAGTCCATTCCGTCCGGTGATCTTCCAGCTCTCTCCACACACGTCTTCCTTCTGCCCTCACCAACCAAAAGCCCCATGAAAATTTCTCTTCCAGACTCACAAGAAAGAACAACAGCATTCCAAATCCTGTTATCTCTACTCATAATCCAAACATTGCTGCTACAGAGGACCCATTACATTATCAGTGAAACCTTACAGCATGTTACACACTCTTCCCACCAAATTTATTCATGCCTTCATGATGTTGAGATAATTCACCAACCCTTCCTGCAAAACACAAAGCCCAATCCAGGTGTAAAAGGAGTGGCATGGCTCCTCAAAACAGTAGGGGTTACACTCTGTTCCTCTGGTGCTACATAGGCCAACCTATCTGGTGATTTGCTAATTCTGAGACCTCTGCACTCCCTCACCTAACCCTTCAAGTTCAGACCCGACTGTGGATACTTCCGGTCTACCTGGCGAGGCCTCCCCCGATCTATCACTCATGCCCACTTGCAACTTGGAGCCCTCTATCCCATGATCAAACCCGTTTCCTCCCCTGCAGAGTCCTGCTGCAGCTCAGGCTGCCCACAGATTGCCCCCCCTCCCCCCCCCCCCCCCACTTCACTAGTCTTAATGGGAGAAGGGCCGGGAGTCTCTTCCTCAATCAATGGGGAATTAGAGAAAGACAGCATATACCACACATCCAGGCCATCATCCTGCAAATCAGCATCCCTCTCTCGGGTGGGGGCTGGCCTAACTGCAACTGTTGGGGGCCTGGTAGTCCCCCTACGTTTCCAAAGAGTCCTCTTACTAGGTGTAGTCTCCAAGTCGTGCTCTGGTTCCACCTGCACCGCTTGACCCAGGGGCAACAGGTGGTTCCAATGGAGAATCTTAACAGGCCCATTCCCATCCTCTAGTTTCGCCCAGAAAACTGCTAGGTTTGGGATCTGACTCTCCACCACATATGGTGCAGCCTCCCAGCGGTCAGCCAACATATGCTTTCCAGGTAGCCCAAATTCCTTATGAGGACTCTGTCTCCCAGCTGGAGTTGGGAGAAACTCACCTTTTGATCATACCTTCTCTTATTCCTTTGATTCTGCTTGGCAGCCATAACCCCAGCTAATTCATAAGCCATTTTCTGCTCTCTTCTCATGTCAGACACATACTTCAGATGAGTCTTCAGTGGTAAATCACCCTCATCAGTCCCAAAACAAAGGTCAATGGGTAACCTGGTCTCACGCGCAAACATCAGATAATATGATGAGTACCCAGTAACTTCATTTTGTGTACAGTTGTAACTGTGAACCAGATGCTCAATATGTTGACTCCACTTGCTCTTCTTGCTGATATCCAGGGTCCCGAGCATGTTTAGAAAGGTCTGATTAAACCTCCCTGGCTGAGGATCACCCTGTGGATGATGGGGCGATGTCCTCGACATCTCAACTCCAAGCATGTCCAGTAACGCATGGATGAGACTGCTCTTGAAATCCCATCCCTGATCACTATGTATACAACTGGGAAGGCCATAATAAATGGAATTCTTCTCCCATAACACCTTTGCCACCGTAGATGCCCTCTGGTCTTTGGTAGGAAAAACCTGAGCATATCTGGTGTATGGTCCGTGATGACTAAGACATTCGCTGTGTTGCTGGCATCGGGTTCTATTGACAGGAAATCTATATACACCAGATCCAGAGGCCCTACACTCTGAATGTGGGACAAGGGAGCTGCCCGCTTAGGCAGTGACTTCCGCCATATGCATTGAATGCATAACTTGCAGTGTTCTTCGACCTCTGACTTCATTCGGGCCAGTAAAGCCGGTCTCTGAGCAATCCATAAGTATTTTCTACCCCCAAATGTCCAAAATCATCATGAAGTGATTTAATGGCACTGGTGTGTGTGTCTGTGTGTATGCACCTAATGTAGATAGCTCTGAATTCTTTAAGAGGTTATTCTCTGCATTGTTGAATTTAAATTAATATAAGTTGATTATGGGCAGTGATTTTAATTGTTGTCTTAGTCCCTTAATAGACAGGTTATCAAGCAATCCATGCCTTCCTAATACGGCTGCATCATGCATTCATTCCTTTTTACTAGAATATGGCTTATTAAATATTTGGAGATTTTTACATCCTAAAGATAAAGAATTTTCTTTTTTTCCTCATGTACATCATAAATATTCAAGAATTGATTACATTTTGTTCGATATGCGATTGGTACCTTTTGTCACTGATTGTGCATATGACGTCATTATGTTGTCGGATCATGCACACATGAGACTGACACTGAAGCTTTCTGATAACACATGGAATGCAGCTCAGTGGAGATTTAATGCTGCATTGCTTCATGATTCTACATTTCTAAGTTTTATAAAAGAACAAATTTCATTATTTTTTAAATTAAATACAACAGAGTGTATGTCAAATTTGATTATTTGGGATACGATGATAACTTTTCTGAGGGGACAGATAATCCCATATTCAGTAGCTTTAAGAAGAAAAAGTAAAGCGGAGCTTTTAGTGATTACTAACAGGATTAAAGAAATAGACAAAATTTATTCGGTATCACCTACTGAAGATTTAAATAAGGAAAGGGTGAAACTTCAAACACAGCATGATCTGCTATTGACTTATTATCCCATTGAGCAGCAACTTTTGAAATAGAAAAGTCAATTTTATATACATGGAGATAAATTGTTAGCTGCTCAACTCAAAGCAACTACGCCTAGAAGGCAGACTTCGAAAATACGAAGATCTGATAGAACTGAAACATCAGATTGTCAGGAAATTAATAAGGTTTTTTGTGCTTTTACTCTAATATCTATCAATCCGATTTCCCAGGCAATGCAATTTCTATGAATGAATTTCTGCAAAGATTGAATATTCCCCAAATTTCTACCCAAGATATGGACATTGTAGATGCAGCCATTAATCGAGAGGAGATGGCGAGTGTTATATCTTCTTTTCAATCAGGCAAAGCTCCGGGACTGGATGGATTTACAGTAGAATTTTTAAAGACTTTTACAGATATTCTTACATCTCATCTATGCCCCATTTTCACTGAATCTATATCCTCTGGGACCCTTCTGAAAACATTTTATGAGGCATCAATTTCATTAATTCCTAAAAATGAAAAGACTTATTTGAATGTGTCTCTTACAGACCAATCTCTTTATTAAATGTGGATTCTAAAGTTCTTTCTAAGGTTTTGGATAACAGGCTTGAGAATGTATTACCCAACGTTATTTCTAAAGACAAAACTGGATTTATTAAGAATAGATACTTGTATTTTAATATTCAGAGATTATTGAACATTATTCATTCCTCTCCATCTAAAGTACTTGAATGTGTTGTTTCTCTTGGCGCAGAGAAAGCATTTGATAGGGTAGAATGGCCCTATTTATTTCAGGTTTTAGAAAGATTTAATTTTGGTCCTTGTTTTATTTCTTGGATTAAGCTGATTTATCAAGCCCCTATGGCAGCAGTTATAACTAACAATCAAAAATCTCATTTTAGGTTATATAGAGGTACCCGACAGGATTGCCCTCTTAGTCAGTTGTTATTCAACCTGGCTCTAGAACCTCTTGCTATTTCTCTTCGGGACTCCAATAAGGTTCTTAGTATTAAGAGAGGAGATAAAGTGCATAAGGTTTTGTTGTATGCGGATGACTTGTTAATTTATATTTCAGATCCTAAGAAATCCATTTCTGCTAAGTTATCTATATTTTCTGAACATAGTAGTTTCTCTGGATAGAAATTGAATTTGCACAAATGTAAGTTATTTCCTATTAACAAAGATTTTGATCAATATGACCAAATTCCTTTTGGTACTGCTAAAAATAACTTCACTTATTTTGGTATTAAAATTACCAAAAATTTTTATGACCTGTATAAATATAACTTTTTTCCATTAATTGAGTACATGCAACAAGTAATTTCTAAATGGTCTCCTATGACATTATCATTAATTGGCCATATTAATGCTATTAAAATGACGGTACTACCAATGTTTTTATATGTATTTCAAGCAATCCCTTTCAAGGGATTGAAAAACATTGAATATGCTTTCAATCGAAGCAAGAGCCTGAGAGTGGAGGACTGAAGCATTGCGGAGGGAAGGTCGTTTTTCTTTAACTGATCGGGGAAAAGAGGCTAGACTGCGCAGGCGCGTGAAGTAGCACTCCGCGGTTTAAAAGAAAGACCTCCATATACAGCGGCCATCGTCATAGTGGCCATTGTTGGAGTGGACTGAGTCCGAGTGGGACTGATTTGACTCTATCAGGCTTCGGCAAGAAACAGGCAGAGGCGAGGGTAGGTTCCGGTAAGTTTCTGTTTTTCTTTGTTTTTGTTCAGACTGGAGAATATGCCAGGCAGGATGTTGGAATGCTCCTCTTGCAGGATGTGGGAAGTCAGGGAGACCTCCGGTGTCCCTGACAACGATACCTGCAAGAAGTGCATCCAGCTGCAGCTCCTAACAGACCGTGTTACGGAGCTGGAGCAGGAGCTGAATGACCTCCGTATCATTCGGGAGACTGAGCAGTTTATAGATAGTAACTTCCAGGAGGTACTTACACCTAAGGGACAGGGTACAGGCAATTGGGTTACAGTCAGGCGAGGGAAGAGGAAAGAGCAGGTAATGCAGGGTTCCCCTGTGGCCATTCCCCTCCAGAACAGGTATACCGATTTGGATACTGTTGGGGGGGGATGGCTTACCTGGGACAAGCTGCGGCAGCCGGATCTCTGGCATTGAGTCTGGTTCTGCAGTGCAGAAGGGAGGGAGGAAGAAGAGGAGAGCGGTTGTGATAGGGGGCTCCATAGTCAGGGGTACAGACAGGAGATTCTATCGTAATGACAGAGACTCCTGGATGGTTTGTTGCCTCCTGGGTGCCAGGGTCAGGGATGTCTCTGATCGCATGCACAGCATTCTGAAGTGGGAGGGTGATCATCCAGATGTCGTGGTACAAATTGGTACCAACGACATAGGTAGAAAGAGTCAGGAGGTCCTGAACAGTGAATACAAAGAGCTTGGTAGGAAGTTGAAAAACAGGACTTCGAGGGTAGTAATCTCTGGATTGCTGTCTGTGCCACGTGCCAGTGAGGGTAAGAGTAGGATGCTCTGGCAGATGAACACATGGCTGGGAAACTGGTGTAGGGGGCAGGGTTTCAAATTTCTAGATCATTGGGACCTCTTCTTGGGCAGGTGGGACCTGTTCAAGAGAGATGAGTTACACCTGAATTACAAGGGGAGCAATATATTTGCAGGGAGGTTTGCTAGTGTTACTGGGGAGGGTTTAAACTAGATTTGCAGGGGGATGGGAACCAGAGTGCTAGAGTAGATAGTGGAACAGGAGTAAAAATAAATGATGTTAGTAGTTCATGCAAAGTCACAAATAGTAAGGTTGTGTGTGGTGGTAATAATCTTCGGAGGTGTGTATATTTTGATGCGAGGAGTATTGTGGGAAAGGCAGAAGAGCTGAGTGTCTGGATTGAAACATGGAATTATGACATCATAGCCATTACTGAAACTTGGCTACAGAAGGGGCAGGATTGGCAGCTTAATGTTCCAGGGTTCCGATGTTTCAGACGTGATAGAGGCAGAGGGATGAAGGGTGGGTGGGTGGCTTTGCTAGTCAGGGAAACTATTACAGTAGTGCTTTGGCAGGACAGATTAGAGGGTTGTCTACTGAGGCCATATGGGTGGAGCTGAGAAACAGGAAAGGTATGGCCACATTAATAGGGTTGTATTATAGACCACCCAATAGTCAGTGAGAATTGGAGGAGCAAATCTACAGAGAGATAACAGACAACTGCAGGAGACAGAAGGTTGTGATTGTAGGGGATTTTAATTTTCCACACATTGATTGGGACTCCCATACTGTTAAAGGTCTAGATGGATTAGAGTTTGTGAAATGTGTTCAGGAAAGTTTTCTAAATCAATATATAGATGAACCAACTAGGGAGGATGCAATATTAGATCTCTTATTAGGAAAAGAGTTAGGGCAGGTGACGGAAGTGTGTGTAGGGGAACACTTTGGTTCCAGTGATCATAACGTCATTAGTTTCAACTTGATCATGGATAAAGATAGATCTGGTTCTCTGGTTGAAGTTCTAAACTGGAAAAAGGCCAAATTTGAAGAAATGAGAAAGGATCTAAATAGTGTAGATTGGGATAAGTTGTTCTCTGGCAAAGAGGTGATTAGTAAGTGGGAGGCATTCAAAGGAGAAATTTTGAGAGTGCAGAGCTTGTATGTTCCAGTCAGGGTTAAAGGCAAAATGAATAAGAATAAGGAACCTTGGTTCTCGAGGGATATTGGAATTCTGATAAAAAGAGAGAGATTTATAACATGTATAGGAAACAGAGAGGAAATAAGATGCTTGAGAAGTGTAAAAAGAGTAAGAAAATACTTAAGAAAGAATTCAGGAGGGCTAAAAGAAGACATGAGGTTGGTTTGGCAGTCAGGGTGAAGGATAATCCTAAGAGCTTCTACAGGTATGTTAAGAGCAAAAGGATAGTAAGGGATAAAATCGGTCCTCTTGAAGATCAGAGTGGTTGGCTATGTATTGAACCAAAAGAAATGGGAGAGATATTAAATGGGTTTTTTGCATCTGTATTTACTAAGGAAACTGGAATGGAGTCTATGGAACCAAGGCAAACAAGTAGGGAGGTCATGGAACTTGCACAGATTAAAGAGGAGGAGGTGCTTGATGTCTTGAGGCAAATCAGAGTAGATAAATCCCCAGGACCTGACAGGGTATTCCCTCAGACCTTGAAGGAGACTAGTGTTGAAATTGCAGAAGCACTGGCAGAAATATTTAAAATGTCGATATCCATGGGTCAGGTGCCAGAGGATTGGAGGATAGCTCATGTAGTTCCGTTGTTTACAAAAGACTCAAAAAGTAAGCCGGGAAATTATAGGTCAGTAAGTTTGACTTCAGTAGTAGTTAAATTGTAGGAAGGAATACTAAGAGATAGGCTCTACAAGTACTTGGATAGACAGGGACTTATTAGAAACAATCAGCATGGCTTTGTGCGTGGTAGGTCATGTTTCACCAATCTATTAGAGTGTTTCAAGGAGGTTACCAGGAAAGTGGATGAAGGGAAGGCAGTGGACTTCAGTAAGGCCTTTGACAAGGTCCCGCATGGAAGGTTAGTTAGGAGGATTCAGTTGCTAGGTATACATGGAGAGGTAGTAAATTGGATTAGAAATTGGCTCAATGGAAGAAGCCAGAGAGTGGTAGTGGAGGATTGCTACTCTGAGTGGAGGCCTGTGACGAGTCGTGTGCCACAAGGATCAGTGCTGGGTCCATTGTTATTTGTCATCTATATCAGTGATCTGGATGATAATGTGGTAAATTGGATCAGCAAATTTGCTGATGATACAAAGATTGGAGGTGTAGTGGACAGTGAGGAAGGTTTTCAAAGTTTGCAGAGGGAGCTGGACCAGCTGAAAAAATTGGCTGAAAAATAGCAGATGGAGCTTAATGTGGACAAGTGTGAGGTATTGCACTTTGGAAGGACAAACCAAGGTAGAACATACAAGGTAAATGGTAGGACACTGAGGAGTGCAGTAGAACAGAGGGATCTGGGAGTACAGATACATAATTCCCTAAAAGTGGCATCACAAATAGATAGGGTTGTAAAGAGAGCTTTTGGTACATTGGCCTTTATAAATCAAAGTATTGAGTATAAGAGTTGGAATGTAATGGTGAGGTTGCATAAGACATTGGTGAGACTGAATTTGGAGTATTGTGTGCAGTTTTGGTCACCTATTTACAGGAATGATATTAATAAGGTAGAAAGAGTGCAGAGAAGGTTTCCAAGGATGTTGCTGGGACTTGAGAAACTGAGTTACAGAGAAAGGCTGAATAGGTTAGGAATTTATTCCCTGGAGCATAGGACAATGAGAGGTGATTTGATAGAGGTGTATAAAATTATGATGGGTATAGATAGAGTGAATGCAAACAGGCTTTTTCCACTGAGGCCAGGGGAGAAACAAAAAACAGAGGTCATGGGTTAAAGGTGAAGGGGGAAAGTTTAAAGGGAACATTGGGGGGACTTCTTCACACAGAGAGTGGTGGGAGTGTGGAATGAGCTGCCAGATGAAGTGGTGAATGCGAGCTCACTTTTGACATCTAGAAAAACTTGGACAGGTATATGGATGAGAGGGGTATGGAGGGATATGGCCCATGTGCAAGTCAGTGGGACTAGGTTGAAAAATGGTTTGGCACAGCCAAGAAGGGCCAAAAGGCCTGTTTCTGTGCTGTAATATAACCATATAACATATAACAATCACAGCATGGAAACAGGCCATTCCGGCCCTCCTAGTCCGTGCCGAACTCTTAATCTCACCTAGTCCCACCTACCCGCACTCAGCCCATAACCCTCCACTCCTTTCCTATCCATATACCTATCCAATTTTACCTTAAATGACACAACTGAACTGGCCTCTACTACTTCTACAGGAAGCTCATTCCACACAGCTATCACTCTCTGAGTAAAGAAATACCCCCTCGTGTTTTCCTTAAACTTTTGCCCCCTAACTCTCAAATCATGTCCTCTCGTTTGAATCTCCCCTACTCTCAATGGAAACAGCCTATTCACGTCAACTCTATCTATCCCTCTCAACATAGATCAAATGTTGATCAAATCCCCCCTCAACCTTCTACGCTCCAATGAATAGAGACCTAACTTGTTCAACCTTTCTCTGTAACTTAAGTGCTGAAACCCTGGTAACATCCTAGTAAATTGTCTCTGCACTCTCTCTAATTTATTGATATCTTTCCTATAATTCGGTGACCAGAACTGTACACAATGTTCTATGGTTCTATGGTTCAATCCCCTCTTTTCTTCATAAACTGTCATTGATAGATTAGACTATAAAATTCTATCTTTTATTTGGAATAATAAAAATCCTAGATTGAGTAAACCTTTATTGCAGAAATTTAAAAACAATTGGTGGTATGGCCTTGCCAAATTTTAGAATGTACTACTGGACAATTAATATTCATTATATTTCTTTTTGGATTCATTTTTCAGATATATATGACTGTCCCTTATGGTGGGTCCATAGAAAAACTGGGTGAAAAGGTATTCTTTAGCCTCTTTACTGGGAGCTTCTCTTCCATTTTTGCTTTCTAAGATTGGTAGTCGAGACCTTAATCCTATTATTAAACATACATTAAGAATTTGGTTTCAGCTTCTTAGATCCTTTGACTTTAGTAATTTAGATCTTTCTAGTAAAATTCATCTTAATTATTTTTTAAAACCTTCAATTTTTGATCAGACCTTTTCAATTTGGAAATCCAAAGGAATAGTAACTTTTTTAGATTTGTTCATGGAAAACTGTTTAATGTCTTTTGCTCAGTTAGTGGATAAATATGATCTATCTAATGTACACTTTTTAATGTCCAACGTCAGTAGTTCGTAAGTTGTTGGAGTAGATTATCAATGAGGGTACTTAGAGGCACATGATAAAATAGGTCGTAGTCAGCATGGTTTCCTCAAGGAAAAATGTTGCTTGACAAATCTGTTGGAATTCTTAGAAGTAACAAGAAGGATAGACAAAGAAGAATCAGTAGATGTTTTGTTCTTGGATATTCAGAGAGCCTTTGACAAGGTGCCAAATATGAGGCTCCTTGCCAATTTACGTACCCATGGTATTACAGGAAATATTCTAGCATTAATAAAGCAGAGGGTGTTTGGCAGGAGGCAAAGCTTGGGAATAAAGGAAGCTTTCAACGATTGGTTGACAGTGACTAGTGATGTTTCATGGGGGTCTGGTTGGTACCGATTCCTTTCACGATATATGTCCATGATTTGGATGATGGAATTGATGGCTTTGTTGCAATGTACCTCCAGGCTGAAGAGATATTTTTAACATGTTTAAGTCCTATCAAAACATGTACTTTTTAGGAATACAAAGTTTGAATATGACAGGCAAAGCCTCCTTGATATCTAGAAGTTTCAGGTGCATGATGAGTATCCCATGATGGATCATGATGGACTTTGTCAAACCTCTTCCTAAAATTTTTGTGGACAACTTCCATTGCTCTAACTTAATCAGTAACATTTTTCAACTTACTTGGAAAACTTACTCAAGTTAGTAAGACACACCATTCTCTTCAGAACCTCAGGCTGTCAGGTTCTATCTATGACAAGTTTCTCATTAAATCAGGACTATCCCTGTTTCCTTCCTGAGTTGTAGAATACCATCAGTTATCTTCATTAACATTTTGATCCATGGGATCCAAAAGGCTTGACCTTTCTGATTCAAATTTGCATTCCCATAGGAGACAGCTATTAGAGGTTGATGGAAATTATTCTGGTTGGAAATCCATTTCTAATGTTTTGCAGGGATCTGTCAGAAAGCATGTTGCTTGTGATAGATATATAAATGAGATCAATGAAAATATAGTGGGTGGTTCAATAATTTTGTGGATTATGGTCTTGCAGATAGCATTGAAGACTGGCTAAGGATACAGTGGGATTGATATCATTTGCAGATAAGGGCAGAGAAATGGCAGATGGAGTGGAACATGTCTAAATATGAAGCATTGTACCTGGTGAGATCAAAATGTTAAGGGGTGGTACACTATTAAAGGGCAAGTTACTTAACACTATTGATGATTGGAGTGATCTCGGCATTCAGGTTCTTATCTTGGTAAACGTGGCTACACAGGTTGATAAATTAATTAAGAAAGGGTATGACATGCTTCTTCAGCTGTATTGTTCCATGTTCTGATCTCAAATTTTATCACTTTTGCCACCAACTCTTTTCATCCTTGGCTGGATCACTCTATCTATTCCAGGGGGGCAAACTATCAATGAATAGTATAAAGTTTATTATCACTGACATATGTCATGAGATTTGCTGTTTTGCAGCAGCAGTACACTGCAAGGCATAAAAATACTCTGTTACAAAGAAACAATAATGAAATAAGTAACAGATAAATAGATAAACCATAAATAATGAACAGATAAGCTGACACATACAGGATAGTTGGAGGTAGATAAAAAGACAGATAGATACATAATTCGGTAAACTAATGGTGGAGGTGAAGAAACTGTTACGTTTAGCATGGATATTCAAGCTCTAATACCTTCTAATACTCTAATACCTCTAATACTAATGAGAAAATAAATGATGAGACTCATTAAAAATGGATGTCACCTACTTGTGGCTTTTGAAATTGTTAGCAATGGTTGGGAGCTTTGTGATCGTGAAAGTGCTGGCAGGATCTGCAACCACTGAAGCCTCTTTCAATCCTTCACATTAGAGCTTTTATAATTAATGATGAATTCAGTCAAAGTGCCATCTACCGTACAAAATCAGGGACTCTGTACCAACAGAAATTATGACCGATTCACCGTGAGCCTTTCCTCAATCCACAGTAGCCATACCAAGCTCGTGGGTATCTGTCATTTGAATTCACCTTTGCATCCCCACAATTGATTGTATCATCTTGGCCTTCTCTACTGCCATGGTGGACCCAACACTAAATGCAGAGCAGCATCTTTCATTTCTGCCTGTGTAGAATAAAACCCATGAATGGTTTGGTATGAATGTTAAGTTCTCTGGTTTTAGATAACCCTGCAGCAATTACTTTCCACCTTCCCCTTTCCAACATTTCTCCCATCTTCCCACTTGCGTGCCTTTCCCTTCATTCACATTCCAGTTTAATTAACCTATCTTCGTGCTTCCATCCACCCCCACGCATGCACAGTTCTCCCCTCCTTCGCTCATCAGAATACAACAATGTGCTGTAATCTGATTTGTGCTCCTGCTTAACTCCACCCAACAGTAATGCAGGCGTCACTGCTGACCAAAGGCATCAAGCACAAGGAATTAAAGTCGGCAATACGAGTGAATCTACAGATGCTGGAAATAAATAAAAACACAAAATTTTGGCAGAACTTAGCAGGCCAGAACTCTGTCGGCATGAACATTCAACTCGCAGACCTCCGTTGATACCCCTGCCCCCCCCCCCTTACCCCATCCCTATCTATAATTTTAGTCTGGTTCTCTTTCTCTCTCTTCCCCCCACTCACTATAATCTCCCCCAGCCCTATCTTTCTTTCTCTTTTATTTCCCATAATTCTCCACCTTCCCCCTAGCCTATTTTCCTCCAGCCTATCACTTCCCAACTCTCTACTTCATCCCTCCCCCCACTTCTTATCCCCCCCTCGACCATCCCATATCACTTCACTCCTGATGAAGGGTTTCGGCCCTAAACGTCGTCACTACCTCCTCCCATAGACGCTGTCTGGCCTGCTAAGTTCTGCCAGCATTTTGTGTTTTGAATTACAGTTGGCCCTCCTTATCCTCGAATTTCGCATGCGCGAATTCAACCAACCGCGAATCACGGAAACTCGGAAGTGCTCTTCCAGCACTTGTTGTTCGAGCACATACAGACATTTTTCTTGTCATTATTCCCTAAACAATGTAGTATAACAACTATTTTACATAGCATTTACATTGCATTAGGTATTATAAGTAATCTAGAGATGATTTGAAGTATACGGGAGGATGTGCATGGGTTATCGTGGATCAGGATCGAAAAAAATCGGAAGTTCCCTTACTAAGTAAGTCGGAATAGATACATCCGGTATTATTTAACGTCAGTTAGTCAAACGTTTGTCTTCGTATATAGTATATATTTTACCTTTCTATGCATATAAAATACTTGAGAACGTATGTTTCAGCGCCGGGCTCGGAAACGGAAGTTCCTGAGTTCGATCTAGTGACAGATCGCTCCCGACTGCGCTCCCCACCGTGCCGAGCTGATGTGGAGGATCAAAAACCCAAAACCCAATAATTAAACTACTGCGTTGCTTAGTAATAATTGTAGCTTTCATCGGGGCATACCCTTTCCCACTTTATCCTTTAAAATTGTTCCGATCATTGACCGAAGTAGCCTAACACTTTTCCATTGACCAACGGCATTTCACCTCTTTCCGATTGCTTTATTATTTCGACTTCATTTTTGTTATTGTGAATATTTTCATGAACAGAAACACTGTGGATTCAGATCTTTACCGCTGGGTCCTAATGTCCACCGCACTGAGAAAGGTTAAATAAGGTGTTGGGTTCCGCTGGGTCCTAAGGTCCAGCGCATTGAGACAGGTTGAATAAGCGACTTGAGCAACCGCGAATTTTGGTATCTGCGAGGGGTCCCGGAACCAATCCCTTGCGTATAAGGAGAGCCGACCGTAGTGCAAGAAAAAGGCAATGTGTTTAACGATTATTCATGATTTTTCTGAATGGTGCTCCATAAACAAGAGTGAGTGGCATTCTCCAGCTTCTACCTCTTGTGTCCTAGTGTGCATGAATGTTGACCACGTCTTGTTATTTGCGGGAATGGGCTACTTCAATTGCCGGGAAGTGTGAATGGGAATGAATAGCAGTGCTGTGCCCCACATCTGACAGATGGAAGGTTATGCTGGTTGAATTGTGGATAAGGTCCCAAGGAACATGGGAGTGTTCTACCGAAAATATTGGTCCACTCCCATTGTGTCGGGCCTGTCTAATTTTCACCTTGTTGTTTGAGGTCGTTGCTTTACCTGTTGCATTTCTGCTTGGTGAACAGATAATCTGCAACTGAATGTTTGAAAAGTAGCGCTTCATGGCAGTTTCTGGAGTTTCTACCGTGGCTGATAGCAAATATCTTCTGGAAGCATGTATGTTAGCAAGTAAAAATAAGGCAAAAGAAAGTGGAGAGGGCCAGTGTTAGAGTAGTGTTACGGATTCAGCAACAATAAATATATGAGTGAGGCAGGTGTTTTTTTATATTAAAAGCAAAACGTTTATTAAACATTGAAAAACAAACCCCCAAAAGTAAACAAACAACTAACGTAACCAGAAATCAGCTGCTGTGCGGCAGCTTAAACAGTTCTCAAAGCAATAAAGCTTAAACAGTTCTTAAAACGATGTTGCAAAAACAGTTCTTCAAAGTAGTACTGCAAAAGTACAAAATGCTTACAGTCCATTAAAGGAGAGACTTTTTAGATGATTTAAATTGTCTTTCACGTCGTGTTGTTGCGGTTCCCAGTCGAACTATACTTTTCCCCGAAGAATTTACGAAGATGAGAATGAAACAGCTTAAAGGCACTGACCTTTCCTTTACAAAACTGTACCCAATCCTTTCTGCTATATTTCGCAGGGATTAACAAGAGCACAGTCAACGAATTCCCTCCGAATGAGGATCAAACAAGGTAGAACCTGTTTCACCGTCGAAATCGACTTTCCTCGATCTTTTAGCTCCCGATCTCCGATCTTCACTCTCCACTGATTTTTAACTAGCAGTATTATAAAGAAACTGCCGGCAATGACCTTTTAAACTTTAGGCATTAAATAAACCTCCATCTTTCAACCAAACTGCATCATAATATTGGACCACGCAGTGGCATGGAGTCAAAATGGGAAATCCAGCCACGAACTGACCCTCCTCACAGGGAGGGGTCCTCCTTTTATACCCTGTAAAAAAAAACCTGTCACATGAACTCTACTGGCGGGAAAATGACGTCACACCACCATCACAAGACCACCACCTTAAGTCCAGTATCGCTTCAACAACACTGTCACGTGACAAGTACAAAATACCCACGGGTACATAAAACCTCCCTCCAAAAAAAATATTTTGGTCTGTCAAGAAAAATATGTTAACAATTACTTACAAGAAAAAAAATGTATACATTTTATAACATACTCAGTATACATAGTATCATCATATAACATCTTACAACTTACAATACAGTTGGAGTGTTACAATTGTAAAAAAAAACACTTCATAAAAAAATTACATTGTACATTAAACATCGAGATAGACAATCAGCAACCACATTATCTTTACCTTTAATATGAGTTATCACAATATTGTACTCTTGTGACATCAAATTCCAATTTAATAACCTTCTGTTTTTGTTTTTCATCTTACTCAGAAACACTAATGGATTATGATCAGTGTAAACAATAAGTGGTTTTTGAGTTGTACCAACATATACATCAAAATATTCTAAAGCTAAAACAAGAGATAACAAATTCCTTCTCTATTGTCGAATAGTTTCTTTGACGCTTATTAAATTTCTTAGAAAAGTAAGCTACTGGATGATCAACCTCATCACCCTCATTCCTTTGCATCAATACTGCTCCCGCAGCTTCATCACTAGCATCTACAGCTAATGAAAAAGGTTTTTCAAAATCAGGTGCCTTGAGCACAGGTTGTTGACATATCATTGTTTTCAATTTTTCAAATGCTTCTTGACAAGGCACTGTCCACACAAACTTCACATTCTTCTGCAAAAGGTTAGCTAATGGAAGGGCAACATTAGCAAAATTCTTACAAAAGTTTTTGATAATATCCTACCTTTCCCAAGAATCTTCTGAGAGCTTTTTTTCCACGTTGGAGTGGAAATCTCTAAAATTGCCCGATCTTTTGCCTGAACAGGAGCTACCTTACCTTGACCCACAACATAACCAAGGTAAGTTACAGTGGCATGTCCGAATTCACACTTAGCTAAATTAATAGTTAAGTTAGCTTTTGAAAGCCTTTCAAACAATTTCTCCACCGCAATAATGTGTGCTTCCCAAGTATCATTTCCTGTCACTAAATCATCAATATTAGCTTCAGTATCGTTCAATCCCTGAATCACAGAGTTAATCATCCTCTGGAAAGTACCTGGGGCATTCTTCATCCCAAATGGAAGAACATTATATTCATATAGGCCAGATGGAGTTACAAATGCAGAAATCTCTCTACCTCTGTCCGTTAGTGGAACACACCAATACCCTTTCAATAAATCAATCTTTGTAAGGAACTTTGCTTTTCCAACTTTATCTACACAATCATCTACTCTAGGAATTGGATATGCATCTGTTTTCGTTACAGCATTCACCTTCCTATAGTCCGTACAAAACCTAATACTACCATCTGGTTTTGGCACCATAACACAGGGTGAACTCCAATTCGAGTTAGAAGGTCTAATAATATTATTCCCTAACATATATTTAATTTCTTTCCCAGCAAATTCACATTTTTCTATGTTCATCCTATATGGGTGTTGTTTAATAGGTTTGGCATCTCCAACATCTACACCATGTGAAGCTATAGTAGCCCTTCTCGGAACATCTGGAAACAAATCCTTATATTTAAGAATTAATTTCTTCATCTGCTGTTTCTGCTCTGGCTGTAAATGTGCTAGTTTCTCATCAATATTTTCCAGAATGGTTGAATTTGGTAACCTGACAGAAACAATATTGGATTTAGAATGAAATTCAGATGAATCATCTATCATGTTCCTAGTTAAATCAAATCCATTATCATTAACCACAACAGTCACCATATTAGATTGTTTCTCATAATATGGTTTTATCATATTAAAATGGCAAAGTTGTGTTGGCCTTCTATGATCTGGAGTTTTTATCACGTAATCCACATCATTGATTTTAGACATAATTTCATAAGGACCATGAAATCTGGCTTGTAAAGGATTCGTTTGCACTGGGAAAAGAACCAGCACCTTATCTCCAGGCTTAAACCTCCTCATCCAAGCTTCTTTATCGTACCAAGTTTTCATTTTCTCCTGAGCCAATTTTAAATTTTCCTTGGCTAAGCTACAAGCTTCATGTAACCTGCCTTAAATTTCAAACATAGTCCAAGAAATTAGTGTGTACTTCCTTAATAATCCACTGTTCTTTTAATAAAGCTAAAGGTCCTCTAACTCTATGCCCAAATACAAGTTCAAATAGACCGAAACCTAAAGATTCTTGTACTGATTCCCTTACTACAAATAAAAGTAAGTTTATACCCTCATCCCAATCACTTTCATTTTCCACACAATATGTCCTAATCATATTCTTGAGGGTAGAATGGAACCTCTCCAAGGCACCTTGCGATTCTGGATGGTATGCAGACGAAGTGATTTGCTTAGCTCCCAATTTATAAACTATCTGTTGAAACAATCCAGACATAAAATTACTGCCTTGATCAGTTTGTATTTCCTTAGGTAATCCAAAATAAGTAAAGAATTTTATAAGAGCCTTTGTCACAGTTTTAGCTGTTATATTCCTAAGTGGTACTGCCTCTGGAAACCTAGATGAAGTACACATGATAGTCAACAAGTACTGATAACCAGTTTTTGTTTTTGGTAATGGACTGACACAATCTATAATAACTTTAGAAAAAGGTTCACCGAATGCTGGAATAGGTTGTAATGGAGCCACGGTGTAACTTGATTTGGTTTACTCACAATTTGACAAGTATGGCACGTTTTACAAAACATTGCCATATCTTTTCCTAGACCAGGCCAGTAAAAATGTTTTAACATCTTGTCCACAGTTTTCTGTATCCCTTGATGTCCACCTAAGGGCACACTATGACCTAAAGTCAAAATCTCATTTCGATAAACTTCAGGGACAACTACCTGGTAAACAATATTCCATTCATTACTTGCAGTAATTGTAGGTGACCTCCACTTCCTCATCAACACTCCTTTTTCCAAGTAATATCCTACTGGCACCTTCTCAATTTCACTATCTGGTAGAACTTGTTCTCTTAATTTTATAATCTCAGGGTCTCTATTCTGCTCTGCTATCATCTCCTTCCGAGACAGAGATAAATCTTCATAGTCAGACTTACTCCAAGAATCTTGTTCAAACAATGAAGGTAAGAAAGTCTCTGACACATCCTCAAAACTCGAATCCTGAGTTGAACAGTCATGAGTAGCAACTTCATTCTGCGCATCAATCTTTTTAGCCATAGCTCTAGTCACAACACAGGAAGAATCTGTGTTAGAATTCATCTCTGGTTCCTCTGACTCCATTGTCAAATGCACTCCAGGAAAAACTTGTACACCTGCCAAGGCATTACCTAACAATAAAGAAATGTCCTTCACAGGTAAGCTAGGCTGTAGTCCTACTTTAACAAATCCTGTAACTAACCATGAGTTTAAATTTACTTTATGCAAATGTACAGGCATAAAATCACTCCCAACACCTCGTATATAATTTACCTCACCAGTATCAGACTCTTCATTAAACTTCAATACATTGTCTAAAATCTGTGATTGAGAAGCTTCACTATCCCTAAGGATTTTTATTGGCACCGGAGTAGATCCTTCTTTCAAGGATACAACCCCTTCAGTTATAAAATGATCATATCCCTTTTTAACTTGGTCAGACTCTAACAAAACCTCATTTATGTTTATCGAACCCTGTAATTTTACAGGTGCTTCAGTATGTTGCACACAAGCATCTGGGACTGCTTCCTTCTCTTTCTTTTTTAATCGGAAACAGTTAGCTATTACATGGCCAGGTTTCTTACAATAGTTACAAATAGGACCAAACGGTCTTTCCTTCACAGGTTTTCCTTCCTCCTTACCTTTCTCATTAACCTCTGACTTAATTTCTGATTTACTTTGAGTCTCTGTTATTTTTCCTCTTAAAAATTCTGCCTTGAGGAAATTTATTCTTATGGATTAAAACATACTCATTAGCTAATCTAGCAGAGTCCTGCAATGTATCAGTATCCCTCTCATTTAAGTAGGTCCTTACGTCAACAGGGATGCTTCTTTTAAATTCCTCCATTAAAATCAGCTCTTTCAATGTATTATAGACCCCATTTACATTTTTAGAGGAAACCCATCTCTCAAAACACACAGCTTTATCATAGGCAAATTCCACATAAGTTTTTTCCACAGACTTCTTCAAACTTCTGAATCTTTCCCTATACGCTTCTGGGACCAATTTGTATGCTTTCAAAATCTGCTGTTTCACAATATCATAATCAAGTGCTTGCGCAGCAGTTAAAGCTGTATAAACTTGTTGTGCTTTGCTTTTAATTACACTTTGTAACAACGCTGACCATTTATCTTTTGGCCACTCTGAAATCTGAGCAATTGTTTAAGAATGTTGGAAATATCTTTCCAATTCTGTTTCACTAAATGGAGGGACCAATTTAATTTCTTGACTAGCAACAAACGGTTTTCTGGAACCAGAAGACTGATTCTCAGACCTTAATTCCGCCATCGCGTATTCAAATTCCCTTTTTTTTATTATCAGCTTCTAACCTACAACGCTCCAATTCTGCTTCTCTTTGTTCCAACTTCATTTTTTCGATTTGCAACTGCATCTCTGTATTAATTATTGGAAACGACTATAAAATCGATTCATCAAAATCACCCGAATCTACATAGTGTGACGCGATTTTTCACTCTATTAGAGCCTTTGATGTAGACTTCAAAATACCTTTAAGTTGCAATCTACTAGCTAGCTCTGACACCTCAGTTTTTTTTTTCGCCTTCGCTAACAACTCCGCATCTGGCGAAGCCAGAAACTCATCAATATTCATTGTTGACGAATACCACTCACAAGCCAATCAAACAAAAGAATCGAGTATTCCCCTTTTCCAAAACACCGATTCAAAATTTAACAAGCATTTAAACTCAAAAATGATTCACCCCGGATGCAGCCCCTATATTTATGTTACGGATTCAGCAACAATAAATATATGAGTGAGACAGGTGTCTTTTTAATAACAAACAAAACGTTTATTAAACACTGAAAAACAAACCCCCAAAAGTAAACAAACAACTAACGTAACCGGAAATCAGCTGCTGTGCGGCAGCTTAAACAGTTCTTAAAGTAATAAAGCTTAAACAGTCCTTAAAACGATGTTGCAAAAACAGTTCTTCAAAGTAGTACTGCAAAAGTACAAAATGCTTACAGTCCGTTAAAGGAGAGACTTTTTAGACGATTTAAATTGTCTTTCACATTGTGTTGTTGTGGTTCCCGGTCAAACTATACTTTTCCCCGAAGAATTTATGAAGATGAGAATGAAACGGCTTAAAGGCACTGACCTTTCCTTTACAAAACTGTACCCAATGTTTTCTGCTATATTTCGCAGGAATTAACAAGAGCACAGCTAACGAATTCCCTCCGAATGAGGATCAAACAAGGTCGAACGTGTTTCACCGTCGAAATTGACTTCCCTCGATCTTTTAACTCCCGAACTCCGATCTTCACTCTCCACTGATTTTTAACTGGCAGTATTATAAAGAAACTGCTGGCAATGACCTTTTAAACTTTAGGCATTAAATAAAACTCCATCTTTCAACCAAACTGCGTCATAATATTGGAGCACGCAGTGGCATGGAGTCAAAATGGCAAATCTAGCCACGAACTTCCCCTCCTCACAGGGAGGGGTCCTCCTTTTATGCCCTGTAAAAAAAAACTGTCACATGACCTCTACTGGCGGGAAAATGACGTCACTCCACCATCACAAGACCACCACCTTAAGTCCAGTATAGCTTCAACACCACTGTCACGTGACAAGTACAAGATACCCACGGGTACGTAACAGTAGGAAAGTTTTGGCTTTGGCTCATCAGGCTTGGGCAAGTTCAGGCTTAGTCAAGGTAAGTATCTGGTAAGTTTCATCTTCTTTATTCTTCATTCCTTATCTGTTAGGGCACTTTAGAGCAGTAAGAATTACTCCAGATACAGTGTTATGTTAATTGTGTAAAATTTGGGAATTCTGTGGGACCTACAGTCTCCCAGATAACCACAACTGCAGCAAGTGCATTGATCTGCAGCTCCTCAAATAATGTGTTAAGGAACTGGAGATGCAGCTTGATGATATTCAGCTCATTAGGGAGACAAACAAAATGATACATAGGAGCTACAGGGAGATAGTCTCTGCTTGGTTATGGGAGGCAGGTAACAGTGTGAACATCAGGACAAGGAAGGAAAATGTGCAATCAGTACAGAGTACTCCAGTAGCCATTTATCTCCACAATACATATACCGTTTTGGATACTGCTGTGGAGGACGACCTACCCGGGTAAGGCGCAGTGACCAAGTTCCACGTCCAGAATCTGGCACTATGGCTCACAAGAGAGAGGTGAAGAGGACTTCTGAAGTGATAGGAGCTTCCATAGTTTGAGGAATAGAGATGAGATTCTGTAGACTCGATAGAGACAGCCAGATGCCAGGGTCAAGGATGTCTCAGACCTGGGAGGATAAACATCCAGAAGACTTGTACATATTGGCACCAATGGCATTGGTAAGGAAGGAAAGGAGCTCCTGAAGAGAGATTTTAGGGAGCTCGATACCTACCAATGCTGTGCACCACTGAGGTGAATAATATAAACAATGGGCAGATAAATGCATGGCTGAGGAACTTGTATAGGAAGCAGTTGTTCAGATTTCAGGAGCATTTGGGATCTCTTCTTGCAAAATTATGACCCGTACAAAAGGGACAGGTTGTACTTCAATATGTGGGGACCAACATCCTTGTGAGCAGCTTCTTCAGAGCTTTTGTGGAGGTTTTAAAGTAATCTGATAGGAGGAAGTGGACTGAAGTGATAGGTCTGAAAACAAAGCATTGGTTTACAAACAGGCGCAATGTGTGCCGAGACTGCAAACAAGGATAGATTGATAATAGTGTAACATAGCAATCAAAGAGATGAGTTGCAATGTAAAAGGGGACAAAATCAAAATGGATGATGAAAAACAGGCTGAAGTTGTTATACAGTTTACAGAATAAGCACAGTTAGAAAAGCATGTCAAAAGGGCAATATTATGTGAGGTTTCAATGTACAGGTAGATTGGTAAAATCAGGTTGATGTTGAATCCCTACAGGTGGGGTTTGTGACGTGCCAACAAGATGGCTTTTCAGAGAAGCTCATGGATAAGCCCACGAGGAATATGGGCAACACACGATATCATCACACTAGCCCGATTACAGAAGTTGCCCTATGAGGCAGTACTTCAAGTCCTGATTCAAATATTAATTACAAGTACACCTGTGTATTGTCCACCATACACTCAGTTGGGTTCCTGATTGCAACCATTCTCTGATTGATAGTTTCTCTTTCAAATCACCCCAACCTTAAAGCTGTGCCCTTGGATCATTGACTACTCAATTAAAAGTGAAACTCTATGCTGAACTTACCTAGGCCTCTCAATCTTCTTGACATGTATATCCAGACTCTCTTCAGCTTCCTCTCCTTGAATAAAGGTAATCTTGATCGATCCCAAGTGTCTTCATAACTGAAACACTCTGTCATAGCAAAAGCTATTGATCCTCCCCACTGCAATCATATCTCTCCTCTTGTGTGGAGATGAGAAATGGTCATAATACTCCAGTTGTGGCTTATTTATTTAAAATGAAATGTTACATTAAAATTTCCCTGCAGTTACACTAAAGTAACCTGGCTAATGGGGGCAAGATTCCCCTTGGATTCTTCCTCATCCTATCTATCTCTGCTGCTACATTTAGGGATCCTGTTACTTGTAAACAAGGCCCCTCTCTTCTTGAATACTCCCTTGGGCACAACCATATATAGTGAATATCCAAGGCATTCACTGCAGTCATGAGCATTTAGCATGAATATATAACTCATGTTGAACCAAAAAGTAGACAGATTTTGTTAGAAATTCTTATGTAAACTGTTATGTGAAGCCCCTGTACTAGAGCAGATGTCCTTAAATGGACTGTACTCTGAATGAAATACTGGGATATTTGCCCTTTTACATGCCATTGTTCACCAAGCAACATGATGTGTGACAACGTCAACAAATTAACTGACAGTCATGCAAGTAACAAGAAGAATGTGATGTCTAGCTCAAGATTCAAAGTGTGCTTATACCTGAAAATTAGTGGAATTTTTTTTTATATGTTTTGAACTACAGAACATCGCAAACAAAAAATCAATCTCTATCTTTGTTGGCCAAAGGTTTGGAGATCAGACATTCTTCATTGAGGAGATAGAGAATGGAGATGGTACAATGAAATTGAAATATGTGATTTTGGATTTTTTTTAATAGCTGCATTCACCTCAATACTAAACGTATTGTTGTAGGATCAGAAGATGTAGAATCCATGTAGGCAACAAGAGATGAAAAACTCATAAAAAGGGCATTGTTGTGATAACCATGAGGGATTTCCATGTACAGATGGATTGTGTCAAGGCACTGGAGCAGGGATCCAATCGCAGACCCAGTACTGTGCACACAGTGATATTAATTGAGTAACTAATCCCGAGGTGCAAACAAAGTCGGCGTCAAAGTTCAGGCAGAGATCAAAACATCCAGAGAAATTTGAAAACCAAAATCAGGAAACAGGCAGAGTCAATATTCAGACAGACAGAGTACAGATACAAATGCTGGAAAGGCTCAGGAAAATTCACTGGCAACAAACAGGTGAAAACACAGGACTGAACTACACAGAGCAATAAACAGAGACGCAGATGATAGGCGGAGCACACTGGACACAGGTGGCAGCAATACAGGTAATAATGAGAAACAGGTGAGAGACGGAGTACTCAGTAATACGGGGGCTGGAGTAGAGCAGTAGCAGGGACAGGAGCACATGGTAATAGAAAACCAGACTGACAGCTAGGGGGAAACACACAAAAAGACAGAATTCAACTGGAGGAACTGACAGATTGGCAAAGATCCAGTTTGGTTCTGGATCCCAGGAGTGGGACTTTGAGAAAGCCTGGGACATGTTTTTTTAGAGCAGCTCGTGATTGAGTCAACAAGGAATAAGGGACTTCTCGAATGGGTGTAATGTGACCCAAATCTGATAAGTGTTAGCTGAAGGAACTCTTAGGAAACAGTGATCATAATGTGATACAAATCATCTTGCAGTTTAAGAAGGAGAAGATAAAATCAAATGTATTAGTATTACAATGGAGAAAATGGGATTACAGAGGCATGAGAGATGAACTATTCAAAGTTGTATAGAAGGGGGCTTAAGCAGGGATGATGACAGAACAGCAATTCTGGTGGTTCATGGAGAAATTGGGAAGAAGCAGGAAAGATACATTTCAGAGATGAATAGATGGGGCGACCATGGCTCAGAAAAGATGTTAGAAACAAGATAAAGGCTGAAAATAGGGCACATAATTTCACAAAAATTAGTGGGAAGATAGAGAATTGTGAAGCTTTTAAAAACCAGCAGAAAATTATTTAAAAAGCCATAAAGACCGAAGAGATGAAATATGAAGGTAAACAATCCAATAATATAAAAGAGGTACAGAGTAATTTAGGTATATAAAGCGTAGAGAGATGAGAGTGGATATTGGGCCAGTGGAAAATGACATTGTAGATGTAGTAATTGGGTCAAAGAAATAGCGGATGAATTTACTACTTGGCGTCCATCTCCGCTATGGAAGACATCAGCAGTGAGAATGTCAGTGGACAGAATTGAGTGTAATTGCTACTACTTAGGAGAAGGTGTTTGGAAAGCAGAAAAGCCTGAAGATAGCTAAGTCACGTGGACTAGATGGTTGCACCCCAGTATTTTGAAAGAGGTGGCTGAAGAGATGGTGGAGACATTATTAATCATCTTCAAGAATCACTAGGTTCGGGAATTGTTACACGAGCATGGCGGTGCACGAACCGAAGTGCAGAACATGGGCGCTGAGGCAGAGTCCGGAGGTGTTATTGACGTAGCGAGCGTGGAATCAGTATCCAGGAGCCATCCTAGACTTTCAACTGGCAGTACGAAGAACCATGAAACGAGGTTACTCACACTGGAGTCTACCAATGAACTCGTAGTTCCTTGCTGTGTTTCCAGAGTCTTTATCCTGCAGTTCCTGACAGGAAGCAGGTGTGTGTAATTTGCTGAATTGGGAATGATTGGAAATCAGGCAAGGGGGTTAGGGCCCAGTTAAAGAGCTAATGGGGAATTGCCAGATGGGACCATGACAGTACATCTCTCACAACGGGAACCTCCAGGCCTGTCTGGATCGTCCAGATGAAAATCCTTGATGAGGGAAGGGTCTAGGATGAAGGAGTGGGGGACCCAGGAACGCTCTTCTGGACCATACGCTTCCCAATCTACCAGTTATTGGAAACTCCTGCCCCTACAGTGCACATCCAGTAGTCTTCGAATGGTGTATGCCGGATGGTTGTCGATGACACGGGCAGGTGGGGGAGTCTCAGCCGTGGAACACAACGGGCTGACGGAGATTGGCTTTAACTGGGAAACGTGAAAAGTTGGGTGGATGCGCATAGATCTTGGCAGTTTTAGGCGGACCTTTGTGGGATTGATAACATTTTCGACCTTGAATGGTCCCAGGAAGCGAGGGGTGCATTTCCTATGCTTGTTCTTGAGCGGCATGTCCTTGAATGAAAGCCACACCATCTGCCCCAGTTGGTACTGAGGCGCAAGAGTCCGGTGTCGGTTGGCCGTCTTCTTAATGTGTTTTGCTGATCTGAGTAGGGCCGTGCGTGTCTCCTCCCAAACCTTAAGGCACCGATCGATATGGTCCAGAACCAATGGTACCACAATCTCCTCTTGTTGCGCGGGGAAGAGGGGGGGTTGGTACCCAAGGGAGCCCTCAAACGGAGACCTCCCAATGGCACAGCTCACCAGAGAGTTGTGGGCTTACTCAACCCACAGGAGGTGGTCGCTCCAGGTTGACGGGTTGTTTGCAGTTACACAACGTGGCATCGTCTCCAGGTCTTGGTTGACCCGTTCCGTCTGCCCGTTCGTCTGGGGGCAGAAGCCGGATGACAGACTGACCAATGCACCTAAGGCTTGGTCTTCCATACCCGCGAGATGAACTGGGGACCTCAATCAAAGACGATGTCTGCAGGGAATCTGTGGAGTTGGAAGACATGGCGGACGAGAAGATCTGCGGTTTCTTGAGAGGAAGGGAATTTAGGGAAGGCTACGATGTGCACTACCTTGGAGAACCGGTCTACCACTGTGAGTACGGTGGTGTTCTCATGTGAAGGGGGTAGACTGGTGATGAAGTCTAGGGTGATGTGTGACCAGGGACAACCAGGGACAGGTAGAGGATGAAGTAACCCTGCAGGTGTCCGATGAGAGGCTTTTCCCCAGGCACAGGTGGAAGATACCGAGACATAGGAAAGGGATCCATCTCCACGGATGGCCACCAGATTCGGATTCAGATTCAGTTTATTGTCATTTAGAAACCACAGATGCAATGCAGTTAAAAAATGAGACAACGTTCCTCCAGAATGATATCACATAAGCATATGACAAAACAGGCTACACCAGAAAATCCATATAACATTTGACAATCCCCAATCCAGAGTCCGGAGAGGCTGCTGCATATTAATATCGCACTGCCATCTTAATGCGTTCCCCAGAAAGGAGCTCCAAATCCACCAGACAAACAAGACCAAAAAGTAAAGCTACAAGACCTGCACAAAACCACATAGTTACAACAGTGCAAACAATAGCATAATTGATAAAAAAAAAACAGACCATGGGCACAGTAAAAATAGTCCAAAGATGTTAAAGGACTATAAGTTCAAAAGAAATCACCACACAGTTTCCACAAGTCCCCAGGGTCCTTACAGACTCGCCATCCCACGCCAGGGGCAGAAGGGAATACCCCCGCTATGGACTTACATGGCGCCGCCCGACTCAGCCTCGCAGACGCAGCACACAATGAAATCGACCTGACCGCAGCAGACTCCGTGTCTGTCGAACCTCCCAGCCGACGACCATCCCCTCTGGCACAGCTTCTCCGAGCACCATCCTCTGCCAAGTGTATTAAGATGGCCCCGCCAACGGCCATCGGCAATGCGACCCCGAGGACTGCGGGCCTGTTCTTCCCAGCAGAGTCCCGGATCTCACAGCAGCAGCAGCAACGAAGAAGGTCTTCCTGGAGATTTCCCGATGTTCCTCCGTGCTCCCACGTCCATTTTCAATCGATTATGATCGCGCACGGCACCCCACTTCACAAATAACAGATAATCAGCTCTGGAGTGGCCGCTGCAAGCTGCGTTGCGCCGTCGTCTTGTTGGGCAGTGTTATCTCAGGAGTGCTAAGGTCCGATCACTGCCGGGGTGGCAGGCGAACCGACACGTGTGCCCCCATTGGAGAACGTGAGGCCTGACAGAAATGGGCACATACAGGTGATCACTGGGTCCATTGCCAGGGTCGGGGTCATCCCGTTGGGCTTCTTTTACTTTGGACTCGATCTCCAAAGTGAGGGTGGCCACCACGCAGGATGGTGGAAGGATAGTCCCTGGGCTGCAATTGTTCTCCTTTTAGTCATATTGGTGGGAGAGTGCATCCGGCTTCCCGTTTTTAGACCCTGGATGGTATGTGAGGGAAAACTTGAACCATCCAAAAAATAATGACCAATGGGCCTGGCGGGAGTTCAAACATTTGACGGTCTGAATATACCTCAGATTTTCATGATCAGTCTATACCACAAACAGTTGTTCTGCCACCTCCAGCTGTGACTCCATTCTTCCAATGCTAGTTTGACTGCCAGGAATGCCCGATTCCCCACGTCGTAATTCCACTCGGATAGTCAGCGAGAATAGAAGGTGCAGGGGTGAAGCTTTCCGTCTGAACGTGATCACTGGGACAGGATTGCTCCTATCCCGGAGTCAGAGGCGTCCACCTCGACAATGAATTGACGGGCTGGGTCCGGATGGACCAGGATGGGAGTGGTGGTGAAATGCCTCTTCAGGTCGATGAACACCTAGTCAGCTTCAGAGTCTGAACAGAAGAGGGTAGTAGGCGAGGTAAGCCGAGTAAAGGGGGCCGCCACTCGACTGTAGTCTATGATAAATCGGCTGTAGAAATTGGCAAATCTCAGGAATCGTTGAAGTTGTTTGCGGGTTGTGGGCCTAGGCCATTCTTCCACTGCCCGGATCTTCTTGGGGTCTGCTCTCACCTGCCCGTTCTGAATGATATAACCCAGGAAGCTGACTGAAGGAATGTGGAACTCACATTTCTCAACCTTCACAAATAATTGGTTTTCCCAGTCTCTGGAGGACTTGACGGACATGGTGAACATGTTCTTGGGGAGGTGCTAGAAAATATTAGGATATCATCGAGGTAAACGAATATGAACCGATTAATAAAGTCCCTCAGTACATTATTAATGAGGGCTTAAAAAACAGTGGGAGCATTGGTGAGGCCAAATAGCATGAGCAAATATTCAAAGTGGCCCAGAGGTGTATTAAAGGCCGTCTTCCACTTCCCCCTCCCTCATCCTGACTAGATGGTAGGCATTACAAAGGTCCAGCTTTTAGAAAATGCTCGCTCCATGCAGTGGTTCAAAAGCCGAACTAATGAGGGGTACAGGGTACTTATTCTTAACTGTTATACTGATTAGGCCTCTGTAATCAATACAAGGACGAAGCGACCTGTCCTTCTTTTCTACAAAGAAGAAACCGGCGCCTACCGGGGAAGATAAAAGTCTGGTAATGCCCGCCGCGAGGCACTCGCTGATGTACTTCTCCATGGCCTCTCTCTCTGGTCTGGATAGGTTAAAAAGGTGATTTCTGGGTAGCGAGGCCCTGAGGAGAATGTCGACGGCACAATCATATGGGAGGTGCAGAGGCAGGGAAAGGGCCCATTGTTTACTGAATACTGATTCCAGGTCATGGTATTCTGTGGGGACTCGGGACAAATTGAGTGATCGGGACAGGTGTGGTCGCGGTAGCTTCCCTGGGAGATGGGGCAGACAGTTGGCGTGGTAAGACTGGCCCTATTTGGCTATCCTCCAGGTAGAACAGTCGATGTGGGGATTGTGTTGGGTCAGTCATGGGTACCCTAGAAATACCGGGGCTTGAGGTGAACAAATGAGACTGAATCATACCTCCTCCCAATGGTTGCCGGATAGGATCCGGTCACCTGAGCCAGCAGTTTTCCATCCAGGGCCCAGGCCTTCAGGGGGCTTGTTAGCGGCTCGCGAGGTATTCCAGTCTGGGAGGCTATGTCTTCATCCAGCAGCTTGCCCTCAGCACTGGAATCGACAAAAGCGGATAGGGACAGAGACTGTCGTTGGTAATTCACGGTAGCCGGGATCTGCATCGAGTCTGGGGGGCTGAAGGGAGTATCGTCTGGCTCACCAGAACACCCTTTTTCACTGGTGAGCCCTCCCTTTTGGCTACTGAGGGCAGGTATCCCAGAAATGTCCTGGCTGGCCGCAATAGAAACAATCCCCTACTCTGCTCCACTAAAGTCGTTCGGCCGGGGAGAGCCAGTTCCGCCCCAGCTGCATCGGTTCCATTCCCAGGCTGGTGGGGATGGTCAGAGCAGGAGGTACACTTGGAGTGGCTAGGGAAGGGAGATTCGCTGGGACTGATAAGATGGACCGTGGACATCAAAAAGGAGCGGAGCGACTGGTTGTTTCTCTCAGCCGCTCTTGAAGTCGATAATCTAACCTAGTGTCTAGCGAGATCAGAGTCCAGGCAGTCAGTGTTGTCCCTCGCTGTCAGTTCATCCTTTATCTTGTCTGAGAGGCCCTGTCGAAACAACTCCCATGGGGCCTCATCATTCCACCCTGCATCTGCGGTTAAGGTTCGGAACTCGATGGAATACATTGCTACGCTGCGCGAAACCTGACAAAGTCAGCAAGCGTTTAGTGGCATCCTTACCGTGAATGGGTTGTTCGAAGACCTTCCTCATTTCAGCATCAAAGGAGGGGAAGGAGGAATGGACCTCTGGTCGGTTATCCCATATTGCGGTTGCCCAAACCAAGGCATCCCCTCGTAACAGCCCCATGATGTATGCAATCTTGGATTTATTTGAAGTGTAGGTATGTGGCTGTAGCTCAAAGACCAGAGAGCATTGTAACAGGAAAGCCCGGCATCTCCCTAGGTCCCCAGTGTAGTGTTCGGACTCGGGGACGTATGGCTCTCGAGGGGACTGTGTTGCTGATCCCAGGGGCGACGCCATCCCGAGCAGTGCGGTTTGGGTAGTCGGGATTCTTGGAGGGGATGGAGAAAGGGAAGTGGAAACTCGGTCCAGCTGCTCACTGGCTTTCCGTACATTCGTGGACAGTGTCCAAAGGCTTTCCGTGAGCTCCCTAAGTAGTTGGTCGTAGGCATCTGGTACGTAGCCCTGACTGGCAAGGGCCTGTTGTACGGCATCCGTGTCCGCTGGGTTCATTATGGCCAGTTAGTTCTGTTACACAAGCGTGGCAGTAGATGAAGCCAAGTACAGAACACGGGTGCGGAGGCAGAGTTGGGAGGTGTTATTGACGTAGTGAGCGTGGAATCGATATCCAGGAGCGATGAGAGACTCAGAACTGGCAGTCATAAGAACCATGAAACGAGGTTAATCACACTGGAATTGACAATTGAACTGGCAGCTCCTTGTTGTGATCACAGGGTCTTTATCCTGCAGTTGCTGATGGAAAGCAGGTGTGTGTCTTCCGCAGTGAAGACTAATGCAAAATACTTATACAGTTCGTTTGCCATTTCTTTCTCTCCGATTACTACCTCTCCAGCATAATTTTCCAGTGATCCAATATCCACTCTCACCTCGCTTTTATACTTTATGTATCTGAAGGAATTTCTGTTAATCTGTTGGCTAGCTTCTGTTATATAATTGGCTATCTTAATTTTGTATTCCATCTGTTCCTTCATAATGTGCATCCGTCATTTGCGTCAGCAACCAGTAGAGCTGAGGTGGTGCTAGAGGCAGCCTGCAACTGTTCCAATGCCAAAATAGCATGTGCATAACTTATTAACCCCAGGCCTTACGTATTTAGAACATGGGAAGGAACTGGAACAACTGAATAGAATTGACTTTATTTCTTACATCCTTCACATACATGAGTAAAAATCTTTATGTTATGTCTCCATCTGAATGTCAAATGTGCATTACAGTAATTTATAATAATTTACAATAAATAGAACAGTCAATGTATCAGGGCTGATCACGTGAAGGTGTTGGGGATCTGGTTCGGAGGGGCCGAGGCGTGCAACAAGAACTGGCAGGAGCAGACTGCCAAGCTTAAAAAGAAACTGAGACTGTGGGGAGGTCGCTCCATGTCGATAGCGGGCAAGAACCTGTTCATCAGGTGTGAGGTGCTCTCAGGGCTGCTGTACTTGACGCAGGTGTGGCCAGTCCCCCACTCCTTCAGCTCGGAAGTCACCCGAGCCATCTTCAGATTCGTCTGGAGATCCAAGATGTAGCGAATAAGATGGACCACCATGCATAAGTCCCTGGACAACAGGGGCAAAAACGCTCCCAATGTCGCCCTCACCCTGATGGCCAGCTTCGTGTGTGGCTGCATCAGGTTGTGTGTGGATCCCAGGTATGTGAGCACCAAGTACTACTATGTGCCCAGGTTCTACCTGTCGCCCTGGCTACGAAGGATGGGTCTGGCCACTTTCCCGCACAACACCCCTGTCAGCTGGTCATTGCTGCCATACCTGTCCTTCATAGAGAAGTTCTTTCAGGTCAACACCTTTGACCACAGGGCCATCAGGCAGTGGTCAGCACGTAAGGTCCTGCAGGCACTGCAGGAGAAGGACGTGATGGACACAGTGGGGTGGTTCCCTGAGCAGGCTGTCCAGTTCATCTGGCAAAGTGCCTCATCGCCAGACCTCACCAACAGGCACCAAGACCTCGCCTGACTGGCGGTGAAAGGGGCCCTCCCAGTCCGATCCCTCCTGTACGCCCGGAACGTCACCTCCACAGCCCTCTGCCCATGCAGTGAGGAGGAGTTGGTGACCCACCAATTTGCACACTGTGAGTTCGTGGAGAAGGTGTTGAGGAGGATGGAAGGGACAATGTCGAGGTTCATCCCCAGCAGCTGTGTAACAGAGGACTCTCTGATCTACGGGCTGTTCCCGGGGATGCACACCAAGACCAACATCCAGTGCTGCTGGCAGATCATCAACTCGGTGAAAGACACTCTTTGGTCGGCCCGAAACTTGATGGTCTACCAGCACACGGAGATGTCCACGGGGGAGTGCTGCCGACTGGCACATTCTCGGCTGCAGGAGTACGTGCTGAGGGACACATGGAAACTTGGTGCAGCCACCGCAAGGGCCCGGTGGGGAAGGACCACAGGCTAGGGTTCTTCTCCCACGGGAGTTGAGGGGTGGGGGTGCGGGGTGTATACCTCTGAACAACTGTATATAAATATGAAGTACCAGAGTGCCACGTGGGTGGCGAAAAGTGTGGAAATGTAATGTAATAGAAACATTTGTAAAGGACTGAAAGTCATTGAATGGTTTATTGTATATAATTTTTTTTTGAATAAAGTATATTTTGATTAAAAAAAGTTAATCAGTCTGATGGCCCGGTGGAAGAAGCTGTCCCGGAGACTCTTGGTCCTGGCTTTTATACAGCAGTACCATTTTCTGGATGGTAGCAGCTGGAATAGATTGTGGTTGGGGTGACTCGGGTTCCCAATGATCCTTTGGGCACTTGTTAAGTACCAGTAGCAATAGATCAAAAATTGAGTCAGGTTATAATGTTAAAACCATTATCTTTATTCATATCTTCTCAATATAGAAACATAGAAAACCTACAGCACAATACAGGTCCTTCGGCCCACTAAGTTGTGCCGAACATGTCCCTACATTAGAAATTACGAGGCTTACCTATAGCCCTCTATTTTACTTAACTCCATGTACCTATTTAAAAGTATCTTAAAAGACCCTATCGTATCCGTCTCCACCACCATTGCCAGCAACCCATTCCACACACTCACCACTCTCTGAGTAAAAAGCTTACCCCTGACATCTACCGTCTGGGTACCGTCTCCCTTCCCCATCCCACCTCTACTCTGTCTCCTCTTCTAGCTGCCCATCACCTCTCATGACTCTGCCTTTTTCTACTACCCATAGTGCTTTCCCCTTAGATTCCTTCTTCACCTCTCCTGCCTATGCCCTCCCTGCTTCTCCTCCCGCACCCCTTCATCTTTCCTCTGTTTGGTTTTACACCCTCTCCCCACCTTCTTTATAGGACCCCTGCCCCCTCCTTCTTTAGTCCTGATGAAGGGTTTTGACCTGAAACGTTGACTGCTTCTTTCAATGGATGCTGCTGGACCTGTTGAGTTCATCCAGCTTTTTTGTACGTCTTGATTTGACAGCAGCATCTGCAGTGCACTTTGTGTTTACCCCTGACATCTCCTCTGTACCTACTGGCCAGCACCTTAAACCTGTGTCCACTTGTGGTAACCATTTCAGTCCTGGGAAATAGCCTCTGACTATCCACACGATCAATGCCTCTCATCATCTTATACTGTACACCACTATCAGGTCACCTCACATTGTCCGTTACTCCAAGGAGAAAAGGCCGAGTTCACTCAACCTATTTTCATATGGCATGCTTCCCATTCGAGGCAACATCCTTGTAAATCTCCTCTGCACACTTTCTATGGGTTCCACATCCCTCCTGTAGTGAGGTGACCAGAACTGAGCACAGTTCTCCAAGTGGGGTCTGACCAGGGTCCTATATAGCTGAAGCATTAACTCTCGGCTCCTAAATTCAATTTCAAAATTGATAAAGGTCAATACACCATATGCCTTCTTAACCACAGAGTCAACCTGCGCAGCTGCATTGAGCGTCCAATGGACTCAGACCCCAAGATCCCTCTGATCCTCCACACTGCCAAGAGTCTTAACGTTAATACTATAATGTATTCTGCCATCATATTTGACCTATCAAAATGAACCACTTCATACTTATCTGGATTGAACTCCATCTGCCACTCAGCCCAGTTTTGCATCCTATCAATGTCCCGCTGTAACATCTGACAGCCCTCCACACTATCCACAACAGCTCCAACCTTTGTGTCATCAGCAAACTTACTAACCCATCCCTCCACTTCCTCATCCAGGTCATTTATAAAAATCACGAAGAGCAAGTGTCCCAGAACAGATCCCTGAGGCACACCACTGGTGACCCACATCCATGCAGAATATGACCTGTCTGCAGCCACTCTTTGCCTTCTGTGGGCAAGCCAGTTCTGGATCCACAAAAAATATCCACTTGTATCCCATGCCTCCTTACTTTCTCAATAAGCCTTGCATGGGGTACCTTATCAAATGCCTTGCTGAAATCCATATACAACATCTACTGCTCTTCCTTCATGAAGGTGTTTAGTCACATCCTCAGAAAAATTCAATCAGTTTCGTAAGGTAGGACCTGCCTTTGACAAAGCCATGCTGACTATTCCTAATCATATTATGCCTCTCCAAATGTTCATAAATCCGTCCTCTCAGGATCTTCTCCATCAACTTACCAAACACTGAGGTAAGACTCACTGGTCTATAATTTCCTGGGCTATCTCTACTCCCTTTCTTGAATAAAGGAACAACATCCGCAACCCTCCAATACTCCAGAACCTCTCCCATCCCCATTGATGATGCAAAGATCATCACCAGCAATCTCCTCCCTCACCTCCCACAGTAGCCTGGGGTACTTCTCATCCAGTCCCGGTGACTTAACCAACTTGATGCTTTCCAAAAACCAGCAGCACATACTCTTTCTTAATTTCTACATGCTCAAGTTTTGCAGTCTGCTGCAACTCATCACTACAATCACCAACAACTTTTTCCATAGTGAATGCCGAAGTATTCATTAAGTATCTCTCCTATTTACTCCAGTTCCAGTCACATTTTCCCACTGTCACACATAATAGGTCCTATTCTTTCACATCTTATCCTCTTGCTCTTCACATACTTGTAGAATTCCTTGGGGTTTTCCTTAATCCTGCCCGCCTAGGCCTTATCATGGCCCTTTCTGGCTCTCCTTATCACCTTCTTAAGCTCCTTCCTATTAGCCTTATAATCTTCTAGTTCTCTAACATTACCTGGCTCTCTGAACCTTTTGTAAGCTATTCTTTTCTTCTTGACTAAACTTATTACAGCCTTTGTACAACAGAGTTCCTGCACCCTACCATAACATCCCTGTCTCATTGGAACGTATCTATATGGAATTCTACACAAATATCCCCTAAATATTTGCCACATTTCTTCCATTCTTTTCCCTGAGAACATCTATTTTCAAATTAAGCCTCCAATTTGCTGCCTGACACTGTCTCAGATCAACAGTGCCATGCCTCCACCTCATTTGCCTCCCTCCCTGTCCTTTCTGAAACATATAAACCCCAGCACTTGAAGTAACCAATCCTGTCACTGAGCCTACAAGTCTCTGTTATGGCTCCAACATCATAGCTCCAAGTACTGATCCACATCCTAAGCTCATTCGTTTTATTCACAACACTCCTTGCATTAAAATAGACACATCTCAATCCTTCGGTCTGAGTGCGTCCCTTCTCTATCACCTGCCTATACACCCTCTCACACTTTCTACAAGCTTTCTCTATTTGTGAGCCAACCTCCTCTTCCCCAGTCTCTTCAGTTTGGTTCCCACCCCTCAACAATTCTAGTTGAAACTCTTCCCATTAGCCTTAGCAATCCTCCCTGCCAGGATATTGGTCCCCCTCAGATTCAAGTGCAACCTGTCCTTTTTGTGCCACACCTGGCCCAAGAGAGGTCCCAATAATCCAGAAATCTCAATCCCTGCCCCCTGCTGCAGTCCCTCAGCCATGCATTTATCCTCCACCTTATCCTATTTCTATACTCACTGTCATGTGGCACAGGCAGTAATCCCGAGATTACTACCTTTGCAGTCCTGCTTCTCAACTTCCTTCCTAACTCCCTGTAATCTTTTTTCAGGACCTCTTCCCTTTTCCTACCTATGTCATTGGTACCAATATGTACCACAACCTCTGGCTGTTCTCCCTCCCACCGCAGGATATCTTGGACGCAATCTGAAACATCCTGGACGTTGGCACCTGGGAGGCAATCTACCATCCGTGTTTCTTTCCTCCGTCCACAGAATTGCCTGTCTGAATCCATAACTATTGTTCCCTATCATTACTGCCTTCCTCTTCCCTTCCCTACCCTTCTGAGCCACAGGGCCAGACTCTGTGCTGGAGGCACGGCCACTGCCGCTTCCCCCAGGTAGGCTGTACCCCCCAACAGTATTCAAAGATGAGTACTTATTGTCAAGGGGAACAGCCACAGGGGTACTCTCTAGTACCTGACTCTTTCCTTCCCCCTCCTGACTGTGACTCACTTGTCTGTCTCCGGTGGCTCTAGTGTGACCACCTGCCTATAACTCCTTTCTATCACCTAACTTCCCCTGACCAGGCAAAGGTCATCGAGCTGCATCTCCAGTTCCCTAACTTGGTCCCTCAGGAGCTGCAAAACAACACACCTGGTGCAGATATGGTCATCCAGGAGGCTGAGAAGCCCCACACCCACATCTGACACTGAGCACAGAAAACTGGCCTCACACATATACTTCCTCCTTTCCACAATTAACACACTTAAATCTACCTCGCCTTGTCCCATTACAACCTAAGCCTGTTGTGTCAATGTCCTGTCACTCTGCTGCCTCTCACTCCGCTGCCCGCTGGATATGGCTGCCTTTTTTTTAAACCTTTCATGCTCTACTGGCTGACATCACATGCTTGTGCAGTCTCACCTCTCTTTTACCCTGAGTAGTAAAAAACTTAGTGGCAGAAACTTAAACGAGATAAACAGAAGTTACCAGTGTTAGGCATATATGTGTATTATATGTGTGGGTGTTCCCCAAACTATCAAGCTCATAAATAGTTCTTTAAGTCTTAAGATGGTAAGACATCTTGGCAGTCTTGGGGGAACTCCCCTCTCCCGCAGAGTCACATCTGCCAGAAGTGCTCACAGCTGGGCGATCTGGAAGACCGTGTGAGGAATCTGGAGCAGCAACTGGATGACCTTCACCTCATAAGGAGAATGAGGCAGTCATAGATGAGATCTACAGGGAGGTAGTCGCACCTAGGCTGCCGGAAGCAAGTCGTTGGGTGACAGTCCGAGGGGGGAAAGCGAAGGAGAGTAGACAGGTAGTGCAGAGCACCCCTGTAGCCATTCCCCTGAATAATAAGTTTACCGTCCTGGATGTCATTGGTGAGGACGACCGACCAGGTGTGAGCCATGGTGGTAGGGCCACTGGCTCTGAGTCTGACCCTGTGGTGCAGAAGGATGGGACGGAGAGAAGAGAGCTGTCATCATTGGAGACTCTATAGTCAAGGGAACAGTCAGGAGATTTTGTGGACGTGAGAAGGAAACCCGCATGGTTTGTTGCTTCCCAGGTGCCAGGGTCCGGGATGTCTCTGACCGGGTGGATGACATCATGGTATGAGAGGGAAAGCAACCAGAAGTCGTGATACATGTTGGGACCAACGACATAGGCAGGAAGAGGGATGAGGTCCTGAAGTGTGAGTTTCGGGAACTAGGCAGAAGGCTGAAGAACAGGACCTCAAGGGTGGCGTTCTCAGGATTGCTGCCAGTATTACGTGATAGTGATGGTAAGAATTGGAGGATATGGCAGTTGAATGCGTGGCTGAGGAGGTGGTGCAGGGGACAGGGTTTTAGATTTTTGGACCATTGGGATCTCTTCTGGGGAAGGTGGGTCCTATTCAGATTTGATGGGTTGCACCTGAACTCGAGGGGGAGCAATATCCTTGCTGGTAGGTTTGCTAGCATGGTTCGGGAGGGTTTAAACTAATTTGCAAGGGGGATGGGACCCGGAGCGATAGAGCAGTGAAAGAATTGCATGGAGTAAAGCCAGATCTAACATATAAAGAGGCTTTGAGGAAAGAGCAGCAGAATAAAGGGTATAAATGTAGTAAGGTAGAAGGGCTAAAGTGTGTGTACTTCAATGCAAGAAGAATCAGGAACAAGGGTGATGAACTGAGAGCTTGGATACATATATGCAAATATGATGTACTGGCCATTACGGAGACTTGGCTAGCACCAGGGCAGGAATGGATTCTCAATATTCCTGGATTTCAGTGCTTTAAAAGGGATGGGGGGGGGAGGGGAAAAGTGTGGCATTACTGGTCAGAGATACTATTACACTACAGAAATGGTGGGTAATGTAGCAGAATTCTCTTTTGAGTCAGTATGGGTGGAAGTCAGGAACAGGAAGGGAGCAGCTACTCTACTGGGTGTATTCTATAGGCCCCCTGGTAGCAGCAGAGATACCGAGGAGCAGATTGGGAGGCAGATTTTGGAAAGGTGCAAAAAATAACAGGTTTGTTATCATGGGTGACTTTAACTTCCCTAATATTGATTGGCACTTGATTAGTTCCAAGGGTTTAGATGGGGCAGAGTTTGTTAAGTGTGTCCAGGATGGATTCCTGTCACAGTATGTTGACAGGCCGACTAGGGGGAATGCCATACTAGATCTAGTATTAGGTAACGAACCGGGTCAGGTCACAGATCTGTCAGTGGGTGAGCATCTGGGGGACAGTGATCACTGCTCCCTGACCTTTAGCATTATCATGGAAAAGGATAGAATCAGAGAGGACAGGAAAATTTTTAATTGGGGAAGGGCAAATTATGAGGCTATAAGGCTAGAAATTGCGGGTGTGAATTGGGATGATGTTTTTGGAGGGAAATGTACTATGGACATGTCGTTGGTATATAGGGATATCTTGCAGGATGTTAGGGATAAATTTGTCCCGGTGAGGGAGATAAAGAATGGTAGGGTGAAGGAACCATGGGTGACAAGTGAAGTGGAAAATCTAGTCAGGTGGAAGAAGGCAACATACATGAGGTTTAGGAAACAATGATCAGATGGGTCTATTGAGGAATATAGGGTAGCAAGAAAGGAGCTTAAGAAGGGGCTGAGAAGAGCAAAAAGGGGTTATGAGAAGGCCTTGGCGAGTAGGGTAAAGGAAAACCCCAAGGCATTCTTCAATTATGTGAAGAATAAAAGGATGACAGGAGGAAAGATAGGACCGATTAGAAATAAAAGTGGGAAGATGTGCCTGGAGGCTGTGGAAGTGAGCGAGATCCTCAATAAATACTTCTCTTCTGTATTCACTAATGAGAGGGAACTTGATGACAGTGAGGACAATATGAGTGAGGTTGATGTTCTGGAACATGTTGATATTAAGGGCGAGGAGGTGTTGGGTTGTTAAAATACATTAGGACGGATAAGTCCCCAGGGCCTGACAGAATATTCCCCAGGCTGCTCCACAAGGTGAGGGAAGAGATTGCTGAGCCTCAGGCTAGGTTCTTTATGACCTCACTGTCCACAAGAATGGTACCGGAGGATTGGAGGGAGGTGAATGTTGTCCCCTTGTTCGAAAAAGGTAGTAGGGATAGTCCGGGTAATTAGAGACCAGTGAGCCCTACGTCTGTGGTGGGAAACTGTTGGAAAAGATTCTTAGAGATAGGATCTATGGACATTTAGAGAATCATGGTCTGATCAGGGACAGTCAGCATGGCTTTGTGAAGGGCGGATTGTGCCTAACAAGCCTGATAGAGTTCTTTGAGGAGGTGACCAGGCATATAGATGAGGGTAGTGCAGTGGATGTGATCTACATGGATTTTAGTAAGGCATCTGACAAGGTTACACATGGTAGGCTTATTCAGAAAGTCAGAAGGCATGGGATCCCGGGAAGTTTGGCCAGGTGGGTTCAGAATTGGCTTGCCTGCAGAAGGCAGAGGGTTGTGGTGGAGGGAGTACATTCAGATTGGAGGGTTGTGACTAGTGGTGTCCCACAAGGATCTGTTCTGGGACCTCTCCTTTTTGTGATTTTTGTTAACGACCTGTAAGTGGGGGTAGAAGGGTGGGTTGGCAAGTTTGCAGATGACACAAAGGTTGGTAGTGTTGTGGATAGTGTAGAGGATTGTTGAAGATTGCAGAGAGACATTGATAGGATGCAGAAGTGGGCTGAGCAGTGGCAGATGGAGTTCAACCTGGAGAAGTGTGAGGTGGTGCACTTTGGAAGGACAAACTGCAAGGCAGAGTAAAAAGTAAATGGCAGGATACTTGGTAGTGTGGAGGAGCAGAGGGATCTTGGGGTACATGTCCACAGATCACTGAAAGTTGTCTCACAGGTAGATAGGGTAGTAAAGAAATCTTATGTGGTGTTAGCTTTCATAAGTCGAGGAATAGAGTTTAAGAGATGCGATGTAATGATGCAGCTCTATAAAACTCTAGTTAACCACACTTGGAGTACTGTGTCCAGTTCTGGTCGCCTCACTATAGGGAGGATGTGGAAGCATTGGAAAGGGTACAGAGGAGATTTACCAGGATGCCGCCTCGTTTAGAGAGTATGGATTATGATCAGAGATTAAGGGAGCTAGGGCTTTACTCTTTGGAGAGAAGGAGGATGAGAGGAGTGATGATAGAGGTGTACAAAATATTAAGATGAATAGACAGAGTGGACAGCCAGCCTCTCTTCCCCAGGGCACCACTGCTCAGTACTAGAGGACATGACTTTAAGTTAAGGGGAGGGAAGTTCAAGGGGGATATTAGAGGAAGGTTTTTCACTCAGAGAGTGGTTGGTGCATGGAATGCACTGCCTGAGTCAGTGGTGGGGGCAGATACACTAGTGAAGTTTAAGACACTACTAGACAAGTATATGGAGGAATTTAAGGTGGCGGTTATATGTGAGGCAGGGTTTGAGAGTCAGCACAACATTGTGGGCCGAAGGGCCTGTAATGTGCTGTACTATTCTATGTTCTATGTAAAGTTCAATAATCCTCAAAATAAATGATGGGAGAGAGATTTGTAGATGATGTAGAGAGAAGGCGATTACATTAAATTCCACAGTTTCCACTTTGGTAAAACGAAATAGCAGCCGTTGAAGAACTTGTCCGTCAAGTTGTTCCAAAATCCACTTAGAAATATCACCAGCTGACAGTCGCAGAAATATCGCCTTCAAGTGGCTACCACATAACATTCTGATTCCAGGTATGGGTGAACAAAAGCGGTACCACAGGATACTCCAACAAATCCACACATATGGATTATACAAAGTGACAGTCACATGTCTGTTGTGCACTGCGTGCCAATAATCAACCCAACCTTTTGGGCCTGGGAGAGAATGGAATTCCCAGTCTTATGATAACAGCAACAGACTGAAGTTCCAACAGCTTTCTAGTCTCTTTCTCCCTCTCTCTCTCTCTGTATAGGTTTTAAGTCTTCAGCACGCTGTTCTAGCTTATGACTGATGTCATGGTCCCGCCTCACTCAGGTGCTTAAAGTAACACTCGCAGTACAAGCCTGTGTCTCTTGTAACACCTCCCCCTCAAAAGAAAAATTTGATCTGGAAGAGCAAAATTGTTAACTGCAAACTACAACAGGTGAAACAATACATTTGTGGTTACCATATAGCATTCTACAGACTAATACAACACACTGCAGAAGAGTATATGAATAATAAATTCGACTCCACTATTAATAATACATTGGAAGCTAACATCTAGAAAGGCAATCGGCAATTATATTATCCTCGCAGTTAATGTGAGTTATCATGTGAGTTATACTCCTGCAAAATCAAGCTCTGTCATTGAATTGGAGTCTCCTTAACCATTTTCCTTAACCATGACTTGACCTGTAACATAACCAAGATATGTGCCAGTGGCATGACCAAATTCACTCTTAGCTAAGTTAACTGTAAGATTGGCCTTTGAAAGCTTGTCAAACAGCTATTCTACTGCAGAGTTATGGGTTTACCAGGTGTCATTTCCCATGACAAAATCATCAATATAGGCTTCTGTAAGTTTGAACCCTTGAACTACAGAATTAATCATTCTCTGGAATGTTCCTGGAGCATTTGCATTCCAAATGGCAGAACATTGTATTCATACAACCCAGAAGGTGTTACAAATGCAGAAATTTCTGTACCTCTATTTGTCAACGGAACACACCAATACCTTTTTAACAGATCAGTCTTTGTAAGAAACGTAGCTTTTCCAACCTTGTCTACACAATCATGCACCCCGGGGATGGGTTAAGCATCTGTCTTTCTTATTGCCTTCACGTTTCTGTAATCAGTGCAAAACCTAATTCTACCATCTGGTTTAGGTACCATAACATAAGGTTAGATCTAATCTGAAGTTGAAGGCTTAATAATACTATTTCTAGCATATACTCAATTTCTTGTTCAGCAAGTTTGCATTCTTCTATGTTCATGTGATATGGATGCTGTTTTATTGGTTTAGTGTCACTGACATCTACGTCATGTGAGATGACTGTGGTTCTTTTTGGAACATCAGGAAATAAATCTTTAAATTTTTGGATTAATTCCTTCATTTGTTGCCTCTGCTGTGGCTGTAAATGAGCCAAATTTTTATCAATATTTTCCAAAACAGGTGAATTTGTTAGTCTAGCTGAAACAATGTTTGCTTTAACATAGGCTTCAGGTGAATCAACTAACACATTCCCAGAGAGGTCAGACTCATTGTTATTACCACCAACAGGCACTGCTGTGGTTTTCTTTTCAAAGTATGATTCTAACATGTTTATGTGACAGAGCTGTGTTGATCTTTGTCTGTCTTTGTTTTTACTACATAATTTACATCATTTACAACACTATGACATGACCTCATAAGGACCGTGGAACGTAGCTTGCAAAGGGTTCACTCGTGTGGGAAGCAGAACCAGAACTTTATCTCCCCACTCGAATGACCTTATTTTAGCTTGTAAATCATACCAAGTCTTCATTGTTTCCTGGGGAGCTTTTAAGTTTTCTCTTGCTAAGCTACAGACCTTGTGTAATCTTTCTTTGAATTTCAAAACCTAGTCGAGCAAATTAATATCAGGTCTTTGTTGATCTACTGTTCTATTAATAATGCCAAAGGTCCTCGGACCTGGTATCCAAACACAAGCTCAAAGGAACAAAATCCTAGGAATTCCTGTACTGATTCTCTTACTGGAAGTAAAAGCAAGTGAACTGCCTCATCCCAATCCTTCTCATTTTCACTGCAGAATGTCTTAATCATGATTTTGAGGGTAGAATGAAATCTTTCTAAGGCCCCTTGTAATTCTGGATAGTACGCAGACGACGTAATTTGTTTGGCTCCCAGTTCATAAACCACATGCTGGAGTACTCCTGACATAAAATTACTTCCTTGATCAGAATGAATTTTTTCAGGCAAACCAAATAAAGTGAAAAAAACTTAAGAGAGACTTTGACACAGTTTAGGCTTTTATATTTCTGAGAGGTATTGCTTTGGGAAATCTGGATGCTGTACACATGATGGTTAGCAAATACTGATGGCCAGCTTTGGTCTTTGGCAATTGGCCAACACAATCCACAATAACTTTAGAAAAGGGTTCTTCGAAAGCAGGAATAGGCTGCAGTGGGGTCACTGGGGTAACTTGATTAAGTTTATCCACAACCTGACAAGTGTGATAAGTCCTGCAAAATGTTGCAGCATCTTTCCTCAAACTAGGCTAGAAGAATTATTTCATAAGTTTATTCACAGTTTTATTCACACCTAAATGACCACCCAGGGGCTTACTATGGGCCAAAGGTAGTTAGAATCTCATTCCTATGGAATTTAGGAACTACAACTTAGTGAACAATTGCCCATTCCTCACTTGCAGGAATATCAGGTGGTCTCCACTTCCTCATTAACACTCCATCTTTGAAATAATACCCGACTGGCTCTTTCTCAATCTCATCACCTGGGAGAGCTTTTTCTCTCAAGGCTGCAATCTCAGGATCTCTAGTCTGTTCTGCTATAAACTCCTTTCTCGACAAAGACAAATCTTTAGAGTCAGACCTATTACAAGGATCTTGGTCAAACAATGAAGGAGGGAAAGTCGCTGACAAGTCATCAGGACCTATGTCCTGGCTTGGGCTATCATGTGTAGCAAAACCATGTTGTGCAGAACCATCCGCATTGGCAAGCTTCATTGCCATAGCTCGTGTCACTGCGCAGGATGGATACATGTTAGGGTCTATCTGTGGGTCATCAGTAGTTGGCTTAGTCGTCAGCGGCCACGAATGCTTGGTCATTCCCTAATAACAAAGAAACACCCGGCACTGGTAAACTGGGCCATAGTCCTATTTAAGTAGGTCCTGAAAATAACTCTGACTCTAAAATTACCTTGTGCAGAGGCACAGAAACAATGTCATCCTCAATGCCTTAAATAAGATTTACCTCACTAGTTTCAATCTCATCACTAAACTTTAAAACATTGTCTAAGAAGAGTGACTGAGAAGCTCCGGTATCCCAAAGAATTTTCACTGGTACCAGGGTTGACCCTTCATTCACAGAAACAAACCCGTCTGCTGTAAAAGGAAGGAATTCTTTCCTAACCCAGCCAGACATCTTAGCCTTTGACAGAGCTTCATCAGAATGTGCTGTACCCTATGGGTTCACAGGTGTTTCAAAGTGCTGAATACAAGCTTCTGGAACTACCTCCTTTTCCTTCTTCTTCTTCTTCTTCAGGAGGGAACAATTAGCCATAACATGACCAAGTTTCTTACAATAGTGACAAGTAAGACCAGAATGTTTCTCCTTTAATTGCTTCCCTTCACCCTTACCTTTGTCACTAGTCCCAGATTTAATTTCTGGTTTACCATGACTATCCATGCTACTCTTCTGGGAGGTCTTATTCAGGGTAAACTTAACCTTGTGGGTTAAAGCAAACTCATCTGCTAATCTAGCAAAGTGGCAACATCCTTTTTCATTTAAATATGCTTTTATATCATTATGGATGCACCTTTTAAACTCCTCAATTAAAATTAACTCTTTCAGTTTTTTGAAATTATCATCCACATTTTTAGATGAATACCATCGTTCAAAACAATCAAAATTCTCATAAGCAAATTCCACATGAGTCTGGCTCACAGATTTCTTCAAATTCCTAAAACTTTGCCTGTAGGCTTCTTGAACCAGCTCATAGGCTTTAAGCACAACCTGTTTCACTGTCTCATAATTGGCTGCATCTTCAATTGATAGGGCAGAATAAGCCTGCTGAGCCTTACCTGTAATTACACTCTGTAACAAGAGAAGCCAGCTTCCTTCCAGCAACTTTAGGCTCTGAGCCACTTTCTCAAAATTCTGGAAGTAGTTATCAATGTCAGCCTCATCAAATGGGGGGACCAGTTTAACTTCCTGACTGGCAACAAACAGTACAAACGGTTCCCTAGAATCAGAGGTTTGCCTCTCATGCCTTAACCTCTCTATCTCTATCTCAAAATGCCTTTGTTTGTCTCTTTTTTCTTTCCACAGCCTCTACTTTAAATCTCCCTAACTTCAGTTGTTCCAGTTGTAACTGGATCTCAAGTTTACATTGTCACATACCCCGTGACCAGGTTACTGAACCAGCAGAAATGGAATACACATTGGAGTCTGGTATTACCGTAAACTAATAGTGTTTATTAGTAAACTAAGCAATACAGTACTATAAATGCAAATATATCAGACAGGTTAGCAATGATATAGATATGGATATATGTATATGTGTGGAAATAGGATCAGAACTGGGCTCTTTCAAACCTAGGGCTAAATGGAGATACAGTCTTACGATGCGATGGAAAGAGTTCAGTTCAGTTCAGGTCAATGTAGTTGTTTAAGTATCATTGGAGAGAGAGAGAGAGAGAGAGAGAGAGAGAGAGAGAGAGAGAGAGAGAGAGAGAGAGAGAGAGCGAGAGATGATGCCATTGCTGTCGATCTTCCCATTGTATTCCTGTCCTGTTATGTTCACCAACTGTGACCCCGTACGACCATTCTTCAGTGGTAGACCTGTCACCCAGGCAAGGGTGGACACACAAACAAGACCGTGGACACACAAACAAGACCCCACTGGTCGCACCTTCACACACTGTGAGCCACTGATTGATTCCCTGAATTGATCCTCAAACCGCCACCTTCACGTGGGTGCACAATGCTCATTCAGTGTCCTGTGGTGTGTCTCCCCCATATGTCTTAGCAGACCTGCTTTTTATCTCCACTTGCTGGACACTGGCTGTCCATCAAGCCAGCTCTGCCTTGCTGTCTTTGCAGGAATTTTAACAAGCAGGCAAAGTGTCCCTGGAGCAAAGGTAAACAATCAGCCGAGGATCCATAACATTAAATCATGTCTCTGACTCTCTCAAATCTGCGCTGGATGCCTCCCCCATCTTCTTCTCTCTCTCTCATTAGCAGCATTGTTCACAGGGGGGTCAACTCTGGGACCCATCTCAGCTTAGTTTGCTCATCACACCCCCACCCTTTTAGGAAATTTTCCTCCACAGTTCCTCCACAGCCACAATGTGCTCATCCCACATATCACTCCAGACCACTATGTCATCGATATAAGCCCTCGTGTTCTCTAAACCTTTAATCACTGAGTCAATCATCCTTTGAAATGTCCCTGGAGTATTAGCATTGGAGCCTTTCATTCCAAAAGGCAAAACATTATACTCATACAACCCTGAGAGTGTAACAAATGCTGAAATTTCTCTAGCCCTGTCAGTTAAAGGAACACACCAATATCCTTTCAGCAAGTCAATTTTTGTAAGGTACTTAGCCTCTCCCACTTTATCAATGCAATCATCTATTCTCGGGATAGGATAAGTATCTGTCTTTGTGATGGCATTTACTTTCCTGTAGTCAGTACAGAATCTCATGCTCCCATCTGACATTGGGACAATCACGCGTGCTGACGCCCCGTCTGAAGTGTTCGGCCTAATGATACTGGCTGCTAGCATGTAGTCAATGTCTTTGTCAACCATCTTGCTTTTCTCCAAGTTTGTACTGTAGCGATTCTGGTTAATGGGCTGGACTGACTTTACAATGATGTCATGCACCACTGTCGTGCATGGTCTTAGAATATCAGGGAATAAACCTTTATACTTGTTAGTTAAGCTCTTCAGTTGTTTTTGCTGCTTTGACTGCGAATGTTGAAGTTTCCCATTAATATTTTTCAAAACATCAGACTTTCTGAGTCTTGTGAAAACTACAGGGAGTTCAGTAAAATGATTTGGTATTCCAGTACTAGACTCGACAATCTCCTCCATTGTCATAACAGTACACACTGGTGCAGGGTCGGAGTCATGATAGCACTTAATCACATTTGCATTCTGATCTGACCATTTCTCTCTGAGTAAGGTCAAAGGTGACAACATATGCTTAGCTTTCAACTCTTTAACTATCCCCTGGAATGTTCTCAACGTAAAGTAACTACCCTGGACAGATTGGATTTCTTTAGGTAGACCTGCCAGTGTGGAAAATTTGACAAATGCTTTTACCACAGTCTTGACCTTGGTTTTCCAGAGGGGTACCACTCCATGGAACCTAGACACAGCACACATGATAGTTAACAGATACTCATAGTCAGCTGCAGTCTTTGGCAATGGGCCCACACAGTTCACTATGACCCTGGAGAATGGTTCAAAAAAAACAGGTATCGGCCTAAGTGGTACTGCTAGGATCACCTGATTAGGTTTTCCTGCACCCTGACAGGTATGGCAAGTCCTGCACAAATTCACAACATCCTTCCTTAAATTAGGGAAGTAGAATTCCTTCACACTTCTATTTACTGTCCTTTCCACTTCAAAATGTCCAACCAAAGACATACTATGAGCCACATTTAAAATCTCAGCCCTGTAATGTTTCGGGACCACTAATCGATGTACAATCGCCCAATCCTCATCTGCAAGCATAGTAGGGGGTCTCCAGTTCCTCAGTAACACCCCATCTCTAAGGTAATATCCTACTGTCTCTCTCTGAACCTCCTCTTCTGTGAGAGCTGTCTCCCTTAACACAGCCATTTCAGAATCTCGACTTTGCTCTGTGTTAAATTCATCCCCCGACAAGGACAAGCCTTTCTCATCCTTCTTACTCTCCTCAGCCTTACTCCCCAAATCCTGATGTAACATGAAAGGTAGAAAAGTCTCTGACAAACTTCCATAAATTAAACTCCTGTCTTTGCTAATTGTGTCAGTATCTGTGCGTGGGTTGCCAGCCATGAGCTTAATCGTTAGCTGTTCTGCTGAATTAATTTCACCTTGGATAGGTGCCAATTTAATGTTTACTAAGCTCAACACCATCACTAAACTTATGAAGACCATGTTTACATTCTGAAAGTTCCCAAACAATCCATCGATTCCGCTTCTTTGACCTTTACTTTGATTCGTCCCCATAGTAATGCAGTCAGTTTGTCTCTCAAACCCAAAACAATTTTTTCCCTCTACATTGTAATCTTGAACAACAACCTGACGACCTTGGAGTGGTTTACTTTCAACTTCTAAAATAGAGTTTAACAAGTTGACACATTCTTCAACAGACCATTGTCCTGCAAGCAGGGTCAAAGGTCACGAAACCAATCCAAGCTTCTCCAGTTCTTCACTTAAAAATCCAGACACAGCCCCTTCCTCACTATTGTCCATCAAATTTCCATCACCAGCTTTCAACTCACCACCAACTTTTAGAATACCGCCTGACACAGATGACTGAGAATCCTCACTTTCCACTGGCACCAAGGTTAACCCTTCATTCACTGAATCAAGTTCATCTGACATAAAAAAACTGCATTCCTTTTCAACCAGGTCAGACACCTCAAACCTTAACTGAGTTTTGCTTCAACAACCTGTACACAGGAAAACGGGACATCTGCCTCTTCTAGGCTTTCAATATCAGTCCCAATTTCAAATTTCAGGTACCCCTGATCCTCCCAAATACTCATCCACAGTAAACTCAACCTTGTGGGTTAAAACAACTTTGTCTGCTAACCCAGCAGACTCCCTCAAGGTAGCGGCATTCTTTTCATCTCAGAATGTTCTTACATAATTGGGAACACACTTCTTAAATTCTTCAATTACAACCAGCTCTTTCAAGCTATAAAAATCATCATTGTCCAACAGTTGACCTCCCAGCCACCACAACTCCCACTCGAACTGCCTCTGTCTTTCCCTTTCCTCTCTCTGACTGTCAGCCTCTTCTCTTTCCTTCTCTACCTCCAGCTGTTGTACTCGTAACTCAAACTCCCTTTTCTTCTCCTCAGCCTCGAACGTAAATCTTTCTATCTGAAGTTGAATCTCAACCTCACTAGGTTTACTTTCAGGAAACAACTCCAACTCCTCTACTTGAAACATCCCTGTAGATACATAGTACTCGGCTATGGCTCTCAGCATCTCTGACATCCTTGTTGAAACCTTCACCTTCGAAAGATTCAACTTTCTTGCAATACTCAACAGCCCCACCCTCTTGGTGTCCTCTAATGCCTCAGAGATTGGCTCCACCAAAAAACCTTCCATTTTTGCTGTTGCCTTTTTTGTTCTCCACACACTCAAATTTACCCCAATCAATTCAAACAGCCCACTATTTGACTTTCAAGATCCCGGACGAGCCCCCAATTTGTCACGTACCCTGTGACCGCGTTACCAAACCAGCAGAAATGGAATGCACATTGGAGTCTGGTATTACTGTAACCTAATAGTGTTTATTAGTAAACTAAGCAATACAGTATTATAAATGCAAATATATCAAACAGGTTAGCAATGATATAGATATGGATATATGTATATGTGTGGAAATAGGATCAAAACTAGGTTCTTTCAAACCTAGGGGTAAATGGATACAGTCTTACGATGGGATGGAAAGAGTTCAGTTCAGTTCAGGTCGATGTAGTTGTTTGAGTATTGTTGGAGAGAGACAGAGAGCGAGAGGTGATGCCGTTGCCGTCGATCTTCCCATTGTCTTCCTGTCCTGTTATGGTCACCGACTGTTACCCTGTACAACCGTTCATCAGTGGTAGACATGTCACCCAGGCAAGGGTGTTCCCCAAATCGATCCTCCAAACCCCCTCCTTCACGTGGGTACACAATGCTCATTCAGTGTCCTGTGGTGTGTCTCCCCCGTGTGTCTTAGAAGACCTGCTTTTTATCTCCACTTGCTGGACACTGGCTGTCCATCAAGCCACCTCCACCTTGCTGTCTCTGCAGGAATTTTAACAAGCAGACAAAGTGTCCTTGGAGCAAAGGTAAACAATCAGCCGAAGATCCATAACATGAAATCATATCTCTCACTCTCTCAAATCTGCGCGGAATGCCTCCCCCCTCTTCTTCTCTCTCTCTCTCCTTAGCAGCATAGTTCACAGGGGGTTCAACTTTGAGCCCCATTTCAGCTTGGTTTGCTCATCACAACTTTCAGGAAATCTCTCTAACACCTCCTCCTCAAATTCTTCTTTAGGTATATAGTACTCAGCTATTTTCCTCTGAATCTCTGGCTTTCTCATTGATGCTTTACCTCTTTAGCAATGGCTAACAACTCATACGTTTTGGCATTCTCTAATGCCCCAGCTGCTAGCAATGCCAGAAATCCCTGTACATCCATTTCTGCTGGATTCCACACACAAGTCAATCAAAACGGAAGTACCCAATGAGATTGATAATCAATCTCTTTTGGAAGAAGACAGCGAGGCTTCGAGAGGAAGTGTGGCGGTGGACATTTTCAAATTGCTTCTCAGATCGGAGTTCTGAGAGGCGGGACTGCGCAGGCGCGTGAAGGAGGCCTGGGAAGGAGGGAAGATATGAAAAGAACGCAGCCTTAAGCAGCGGGCAGCTTCGTTTGCGGGCAGCAGAGTGAGTTGGGAGCAGAGTGTAGGGCTTGCGCTCAGAGGGCTTAGGCGGAAGAGGGCACAGTAGGCTTATATTTTAGTTCTCCTTGTTATTTTTAGTTATTCGGGAAGTATGAGTGTGAGGGCAGCTTGTTGTTCTCGGTGTCAGATGTGGGAGATCCTGGAGTCTCCGAGCCTCCCAGACGTCCACATCTGCGCCAGGTGCGCCGAACTGCAGCTCCTGAGGGACCGAGTTAGGGAACTGGAGCTGCAGCTCGATGACTTTCGCCTGGGCAGGGAGAGTGAGGAGGTGATAGAGAGGAGTTACAGGCAGGTGGTCACTCCGGGGGCACGGGAGGCAGATAGGTGGGTCACGGTCAGGAAGGGGAAGAGGCAGGTACTAGAGAGTACCCCAGTGGCTGTACCCCTTGACAATAAGTACTCATGTTTGAGTACTGTTGGGGGGGACAGCCTGCCTGGAGGAAGTGGCAGTGGCCGGTCCACCGGCACAGAGGACGGCCCTGTAGCTCAGAAGGGTAGGGATAGAAGAAAGAGGACCATAGTAATAGGGGACTCGATAGTCAGGTGTTCAGACAGGCGGTTCTGTGGAGGTGATCGGGAGTCCCGGATGGTAGTTTGCCTCCCTGGTGCCAGGGTTCAGGACGTTTCTGATCGCGTCCAAGATATCCTGAAGTGGGAGGGTGAGAAGCCAGAGGTCGTGGTACATGTAGGTACCAATGACATACGTAGGAAAGGGGAAGAAGTCCTTAAACGAGAGTATAGGGAGTTAGGAAGGCAGTTAAGAAGAAGGACCGCAAAGGTAGGAATCTCGGGATTACTGCCTGTGCCACGCGACAGTGACAGTAGGAATGGAATTAGGTGAAGGATCGATGCGTGGCTGAGGGATTGGAGCAGGGTGCATGGATTCAAGTTTCTGGATCATTGGGACCGCTTCTGGGGCAGGTGTGACCTGTTCAAGAAGGACGGGTTACACTTGAATCCTGGGGGGACCAATATCCTAGCGGGGAGGTTTGCTAGGGCTACAGGGCAGACTTTAAACTAGTAAGATGGGGGGGCGGGAATCAATTTGAGGAAACTATGGGAGAGGAGGTTAGTTCACCAGTAGAGCAAGTAAGTAGACAGTGTTTGAGGGAGGAAAGGCAGGTGATGGAGAAGAGATGCGCTCAGCCTGAAGATGTAGGGGAGAAGAAAGAAAAGGATAATAAATTTGAATGCATTGTTAGGAATGAAAAGAGAGGAGGAGGTGGAGAGTATCTTAAATGTATCTATTTTAATGCTAGGAGCATTGTAAGAAAGGTGGATGAGCTTATAGCGTGGATTGATACCTGGAATTATGATGTTGTAGCTATTAGTGAAACATGGTTGCAGGAAGGGTGTGATTGGCAACTAAATATTCCTGGATTTAGTTGCTTCAGGTGTGATAGAGTAGGAGTGGCCAGAGGAGGAGGTGTTTCATTGCTTGTCCGAGAAAATCTTATGGCGGTGCTTTGGAAGGATTGATTAGAGAGCTCATCTAGGGAGACTATTTGGGTGGAATTGAGGAATGGGAAAGGTGTAGTAACACTGATAGGAGTGTATTATAGGCCACCTAATGGGGAGCGTGAGTTGGAAGAGCAAATGTGTAAGGAGATAGCAGATATTTGTAGTAAACACAAGGTGGTGATTGTGGGAGATTTTAATTTTCCACATGTAGATTGGGAAGCTCATTCTGTAAAAGGGCTGGATGGTTTAGAGTTTGTGAAATGTGTGCAGGGCAGTTTTTTGCAACAGTACATAGAAGTACCGACTAGAGATGGGGCAGTGTTGGATCTCCTGTTAGGGAATGCGATAGGTCAGCTGAAAAATGTATGTGTTGTGGAGCACTTCGGGTCCAGTGATCACAATAGCATTAGCTTCAATATAATTATGGAGAAGGACAGGACTGGACCTAGAGTTGAGATTTTTGATTGGAGAAAGGCTAACTTTGAGGAGATGCGAAGGGATTTAGAGAGAGTGGATTGGGTCAAGTTGTTTTATGGGAAGGATGTAATAGAGAAATGGAGGTCATTTAAGGGTGAAATTATAAGGGTACAGAATCTTTATGTTCCTGTTAGGTTGAAAGGAAAGATTAAAGGTTTGAAAGCGCCATGGTTTTCAAGGGATATTAGAAACTTGGTTCAGAAAAAGAGGGAGGTCTACAATAGATATAGGCAGCATGGAGTAAAGGAATTGCTCGAGAAATATAAAGAATGTAAAATGAATCTTAAGAAAGAGATTAGAAAAGCTAAAAGAAGATACGAGTTTGGTTTGGCAAATAAGGTGGAAGTAAATCCGAAAGGTTTCTACAGTTATATTAAAAGCAAGAGGATAGTGAGGGATAAAATTGGTCCCTTAGAGAATCAGGGTGGTCAGCTATGTATGGAGCCGAGGGAGATGGGAGAGATTTTGAATGATTTCTTCTCTTCGGTATTCACTAAGGAGAAGGATATTGAATTGTGTAAGGTGTGGGAAACAAGTAAGGAAGTTATGGAACATATGACAATTAAAGAGGTGGAAGCACTGGTGCTTTAAAGAAATTTAAAAGTGAATAAATCTCCGGGTCCTGACAGGATATTCCCCAGGACCTTGAGGGAAGTTTGTGTAGAGATAGCAGGAGCTCTGACGGAGATCTTTCAGATGTCATTAGAAACGGGGATTGTGCCGGAGGATTGGCGTATTGCTCATGTGGTTCCATTGTTTAAAAAGGATTCTAGAAGTAAGCCTAGCAATTATAGACCTGCCAGTTTGACATCAGTGGTGGGTAAATTAATGGAAAGTATTCTTAGAGATAGTATTTATAATTATCTGGATAGACAGGATCTGATTAGGAGTAGCCAGCATGGATTTGTGCGTGGAAGTTCATGTTTGACAAACCTTATTGAATTTTCTGAAGAAGTTATGAGGAATGTTGAAGAGGGTAAGGCAGTGGATGTAGTCTATATGGACCAGCAAGGCCTTTGACAAAGTTCCACATGGAAGGTTAGTTAAGAAGGTTCAGTCGTTAGGTATTAATGCTGGAGTAATAAAATGGATTCAACAGTGGCTAGATGGGAGATGCCAGAGAGTAGTGGTGGATAATTGTTTATCGGGATGGAGGCCGGAGACTAGCGGGGTGCCTCAGGGATCTGTTTTGGGCCCAATGTTGTTTGTAATATACATAAATGATCTGGATGATGGGTGGTAAATTGGATTAGTAAGTATGCCAATGATACTAAGGTAGGAGGTGTTGTGGATAATGAGGTGGGTTTTCAAAGCTTGCAGGGAGATTTATGCCAGTTAGAAGAATGGGCTGAACGTTGGCAGATGGAGTTTAATGCTGAGAAGTGTGAGGTTCTACATTTTGGCAGGAATAATCCAAATAGAACATACAGGGTAAATGGTAGGGCATTGAGGAATGCAGTGGAACAGAGAGATCTAGGAATAACAGTGCATAGTTTCCTGAAGGTGGAGTCTCATGTAGATAGGGTGGTGAAGAAGGCTTTTGGAATGCTGGCCTTTATAAATCAGAGCATTGAGTACAGAAGTTGGGATGTAATGTTAAAATTGTACAAGGCATTGGTAAGGCCAAATTTGGAATATTGTGTACAGTTCTGGTCACCGAATTATAGGAAAGATATCAATAAATTACAGAGAGTGCAGAGACGATTTACTAGGATGTTACCTGGGTTTCAGCACTTAAGTTACAGAGAAAGGTTGAACAAGTTAGGTCTCTATTCATTGGAGCGTAGAAGGTTGAGGGGGGATTTGATCGAGGTATTTAAAATTTTGAGAGGGATAGATAGAGTTGACGTGAATAGGCTGTTTCCATTGAGAGTAGGGGAGATTCAAATGAGAGGACATGATTTGAGAGTTAGGGGGCAAAAGTTTAAGGGAAACATGAGGGGGTATTTCTTTACTCAGAGAGTGATAGCTGTGTGGAATGAGCTTCCTGTAGAAATAGTAGAGGCCAGTTCAGTTGTGTCATTTAAGGTAAAATTGGATAGGTATATGGACAGGAAAGGAGTGGAGGGTTATGGGCTGAGTGCGGGTAGGTGGGACTAGGTGAGATTAAGAGTTTGGCACAGACTAGGAGGGCTGAGATGGCCTGTTTCCGTGTTGTGATTGTTATATGGTTATATGGTTAATCAATAAACACCAAGTTTGTTCATGTTGTGGACGAGCCCCCAATTTTATGTTATGTACCTGCAGCAATAGATCACAAATTAAGTCAGGTTTTAATATCAAAACCATTATCTTTATTAGTATCTACTCAATATATAGAAACTTAAATGATATAAACACAAGTTAACAGGGGTGTGTGTGTGTGTGTGTGTGTGTGTGTGTGTGTGTGTGTGTGTGTGTGTGTGTGTGTGTGTGTGTGTGTGTGTGTGTGTGTGTGTGTGTGTGTGCCCCGTTCCCAAACTATCAGGCTCAGGAATAATTCTTAAAGTCTTAAAATGGTAAAGTAAATAATGGGAGAGAGATTTGTAGATGATGTGGAGAGTTGGTGATTACATTGACTTCCACAGCTTCCATGCTGGTAAAACAAAATAGCAGACGTCGAAGATCTGGTCCATTGAGTCGTTCTGAAATCCACTTAGAAATATCACCAGGTGACAGTCACAGGAATATCGTCTTCAAGTGATTACCGCATAACACCCCAATTCCAGGTAAGGACCAACAAAAGTGATTCCACAGGATACTCCAACAAATCCACACATATGGATTATACGAAGTGACAGTCACATGTTCGTTGTGCACTGCGTGCCAATAATCAACTCAACCTTTTGTGCCTGGGAGAGTAGGGAACTCCCAGTCTTACAATGACAGCAACAGACTGAAGATCCAAATGCTTTTCCAGTCTCACTCTCTCCCCCCTCCCTCTCTCTGTATAGATTTAAGTCTGCAGCACATTGCCACAGCTTGTGACTGATGTCATAGTTCCGCTTTATTCAGGCGCTTAGAGTAAACTCACAGTACAAGCCTATGTCTCTCATAATACCCTTTTTACACACCTGTCTTTGTAAATCTCCTGAAAAGTGGGAAGTTCACATCTACAGATGCGCTGGGCTGTCCGCACCACTCTCTGCAGAGACCTGTGATTGAGGGAAGTACAATTCCCATACCAGGCAGTGATGCAGCCAGTCAGGATGCTCTCAATTGTGCCCCTGCAGAAATTTCTTAGCATATGGGGGCCCATAGCAAACTTCCTCAACTGTCTGAGGTAAAACAGGCACTGTTGTGCCCTTTTCACAACACAGACAGTGTGTACAGTCCACGTGAGTTGGAATCAGAGGAACTTGAAGCTGTTCACCCTCTCAACCCCAGATCCAGTGATGCCAATAGGGGTTAGCCCATCTTCATTCCTCCTGTAACCCACAACCAGCTCCTTTGTTTTTGTGACATTGAGGGAGAGGTTGTTTTCTTGACACCACTGTGTCAGTGAGATGACTTCTTCCTTGTAGGCCACCTCATTATTGTTTGAGATTAGGCCAATCTATGTAGTGTCCTCAGCAAATTTATTTAGCAGATTAGAACTGTTTGTGGCAACACAGACATGGGAAAGCTGCGTGGCTAGAAGGAAATCATACAAGCTCCTTACAGACAGAGGAGCAAAAGAACCCCTTTCCCTGGCACTGGGGGGAATTTGATTCCTTGGAATGGCACCAAAGGTGTGCAGCTAGCTCAAATAGGTGCCCATAAAAGGGCATCCACATGTGGGAATGGCAACAATGCCAGATCGGTAGCACTGATCTGTGAATCTTAATAACAATTTTGTGGAAAAAGGGGAATCTGGGCCACTGAGGTGTGTCAAAATGGGGAAGGCATATTCAGGACTGAAGGGTAGAAAGGGACCATGATGGAGATTCAGTCCTTAGCAGAGGAGTCCCTTGGGGATGACCTTACTGAATGTTAGTCACACATATCCCGGCAGTTTTAACCTTGGACAAAATTCAGGACTAGTCAGCAGAAGGAGGAGGAGAAGATGGCAGCACGACGCACCGCGTGTGGCCCCTCTGGTGACTGATATCTGTTATTTGTTAAGTAGGGTACCGTGCACAATTCTGATTTGATGGAGACAGACATGAGAGCGTGGAAGAACATCTGGAGAAACTTCTGAAATGCCCGCTTCGCTGCCGCTGCTACTGTGTGGTCCGGAATCTCCGGAGGAGAAGGCCTCCGAGACCTCGGCTTTGCTTGTTTCGGCGGCCGGGACGAGGTCAAAGGCGTTCGGCAGAGGATGGCGCTCGGGAAGCTATATCGGAGAGGCTAGTCGGAGGATCTAAGTTTTCAGACAGACTCAGAGTCTGCTGTGGTCGGGTGTTTCCAATGCATCAGTTGTCGGTGCCTGGAAGTTTATGGCAGGAAGAGTTTCTCCCTTTTTGCTGCCTGATATCAGGGACTATTGGAGTCGATCAGGACTTGAGACTTTTTGTTTACCATGCCCATGGTCTGCTTTTATCAAATTATGGTATTGCTTTGCTCTGCTCTAACTATATGTTATAATTATGTAGTTTTGTCAGTGTTAGTCTTTGGTTTGTCCTTTTTTTGTGATATCACTCTGGAGAAACATTGTATCATTTCTTAATGCATACATGCATTTCCAAATGACAATAAACGAGGACTGAGTGGCCTCATAATCTAAAAAAAAAATCTTTAAAAAATGCTCTGAAACAATATGAAGAATTAATTGTGGAAGGTTCCTGCAGGGTCAACAGCTTCGTATAGAAAGGCCCAAAGCATTCTGGGGTACTTGTGACCTGTACAAAGGAAGGGAGGGGTTGCATCTGAATCTGAGGCGGACCAATATTCTTGCAGACAGGTTTACTAGAGCTGTTAGGAGTGGTTTAAATTAATATGGCAGGGGGATACGAACCAGTATGATCGAGCTGAGGATGAGGCAACAGATTTACCAGTAGATGATGGATGTAACATGAACGTAAGGAAGAAAAATTGAATTAAATTGAATTGAACTAATGATTGAATACAAATGCAGACAGAGCAAAGAGATAAGTTGTACCACGGAGGCAAAATTTAAAATGCTGAAGTTACAGGACTGAAGGTGTTGTAATTAAATGCGCATAGCATTCGGTATAAGGTGGATGAACTCGTGGCCAATCACAGATTGATCAGTATAACATTGCAGGTATCACTGTGACGTGACTGGAAGAAGGCAATAGTTTAGAGCTTAACCTCAAAGGATATACTTCGTATAAAAAGGACAGATAGGAAAACATAGGTTGTGGTGTGGCTCTGTTGATAAGAGATGCAACATAGGGACAGATAATATTGAATCTTTGTGGGTGAAGTTAAGAATAAAAACATTATGGTAGTCATATATAGGCCAAGATGTGGGGTTGAGATTGCAAAGGGAGCTGACAAAGGCATGTGATAAGGGTAATGACACAATTGTAATGGGAGACTTCAATATGCATGGGGATTGGGAAAATCACGTCAGTGTTGGATCACAAGAGAGGAAATTTTTGAATGTCTGTGAAATGGCTTTTAGAGCCTACTTGGGGAGAGGCCATCTTAGATTTGATGTTCTTTAATCATTCAGATCTTATTATGGAGCTTAACGTAAAGAAACCCTTAGGAAGCAGTGATCATAATACGACTGATCTCATACCATAATTTGAGAGGGAGAAGCATAAGTTACATGTATCAGTATCAAAATTGAATAAAGGGAGTTCCAGAGGCGTCAGAGAGGAGCTGGCCCAGGTGCATTAAAGGAGGATACTGGCAGAGATGACGGCTGCTGTTTTTGAGAATAGTTCACAAGGCACAGGATAGATATGTCCCACAGAAGAAGTAGTTCTCAAATGCAGAGGTAGGTAACCATGGGTGACAATGGAAATTAAAGGTTGCATAAAAGACAATGAAAAAGCATATAAAGTAGCAAAAGTATGTGGGAAAGTGGATGATTGGGATGTTTTTAAATTCCAACAAAAGGCAACAAATAAAGCTATAAGAAGGGAAAAGATGAAATATTAGGGCAAACTAGCTAATTATATAAAGCAAGATACTAAATTGTATTTTCAGTTATATAAAGAGTAAAAGGTAGGTGAGAGTTGCCACTGGACCACTGGATTATGATACTGGTGAGATAGTAATGGGGTATGAAGAAATGCAGATGAATGTAATTGGTACTTTGCATTAGTCTTCACTAGATAGATAGATAGATAGATAGATAGATAGATAGATAGATAGATAGATAGATAGATAGATAGATAGATAGATAGATACTTTATTCATCCCCATGGGGAAATTCAACATTTTTTCCAATGTCCCATACACTTAATTGTAGCAAAACTAATTACATACAATACTTAACTCAGTATAATATGATATGCATCTAAAATCACCCTCTCAAAAAGCATTAATAAATAGCTTTTAAAAAGTTCTTAAATAGTTTACTAGAATACATTGAATGGTAACTTAAGCTTAGTCCTAACCCCGGCACTTTAACATATCTTACCCCTGGCGGTTGAATTGTAAAGCTGAATGGCATTGGGGAGTAATGATCTCTTCACCCTGTCTGAGGAGCATTGGATCGATAGCAACCTGCCACTGAAGCTGCTTCTCTGTCTCTGGATGGTGCTATGCAGAGGATGTTCAGGGTTTTCCATGATTGACCGTAGCCTACTCAGCGCCCTTCGCTCTGCTACCGATGTCATACTCTCCAGTTCTGTGCCCACGACAGAGCCCGCCTTCCTTACCAGCTTATTAAGACGTGATGCGTCCCTCCTCTTAATGCTGCCTCCCCAACACGCCACCACAAAGAAGAGGGTGCTCTCCACAACTGACCTATAGAACATCTTCAGCATCTCACTACAAACATTGAATGACTCCAACCTTCTAAGGAAGACTATGGAAGACTCTAGCAGTGTACAAGAGGTCTGCGAGTGTTAGGGAGTATGAGCGAGTGACATTGCTCTTACAACAGAAAAAGTGTGAGTTAAGCTCAAAGATCTTAAGGTGGATATGTTACCTAGACCAGATGGACTACATTCCAGAGCCCTGAGAGAGGTTACTGAAGAGATAACATAGGCATAGATCATTATCTATCAAGAATCACTTGATTCTGGCATGGTCTCAAGGATTGGAAGATTGCAAATGTCTCGCCCAACAGATCGGTTAGAGTTCTTCAAGGAAGTAACATGCAGGACGGACAAAGGAGAGGCAGCAGGTGTCATTTACTTGGATTTTCAGAAGGCATTTGATAAGATGTGACACATGAGGCTGCTTAACACAATAAAATCCTGTGGCTTTACAGGAAAGATACTGGCATGGATAGAGGAATGGTTGACAACCAGGAGGCAATGAGTGTGAATAAAAGGGGTTATTTTCTGGTTGGTTGCCAGTGACTAGTGGTGTTCGGCAGATTGGTACCGCTGCTTTGAGCATTGTTTGTCAATGATTTAGATATTGGAATTGATGGCCTTGTGACAAAGTTTGCAGATGATATGAAGATAAATGAAGGGGTATGTAGTGCTGAGGAAGCATTGCAATTGCAGCAAGACTTAGACAAATTGGAAGAATGGGCAAAAGCGTGGCAGATGGAATTCGTAATTGGGAAATGTATGATAATAAAAGGAACAATCGTGGGCACTATTCTCTAAGTGGGCAGAAGGTTCAAGCATCAGAAATGCAAAGGGGCTTTGGAGTCCTTGCGGAGTCCTGGAAGGTTAATTTAGAGGTTGAGTCTGTGGTAAAGAAAGCAAATGCAATGCTGGTATTTATTGCAAGGGGAATAGAATATAAAAGCAAGGATATAACACTGAGCCTTCATAAGAGACTAGTGACTTAGAACATTGTCAACAGTTTTGGGCTGTGTATCTCAGAAAGAACATTGTCAGTAGAGAGAGCCATAACAGGTTGATGAGTTTAATTCTGGGAATAAAGGGATTAATATATGAGGAACATTTGGCACCTTTGGACCTGTATTGACTGGAAATTAGGAGAATGTGGGGTGGAGGGATAGGGTGCATATGGAAAGGATGATTCTTATGGGGGGTGTATCCAGAATGAGAAAGCACAACCTCAAAACTGAGCAATGATCTTTTAGTTAAGAGGTAAGGAGGAATTCTTTTTTTATTTAGGCAAAGAGTAGTGAATCTGTGGAAGGCTCTGCCACTGACTCTGGTGAAGGCTAAATCCATGGGTATATTGAAGGCAGAAGATGATATTTTCCTGATCACTCAGGGCATCAAATTATATGGCGAGAAGGTAGGTGTATGGAGTTAAATAGGCTCTGGGATCAGCCACCATGGAATGGGAGAGCAGACTCGATTGTCTGAATGGCTTAAACGCATGAGGTTTTAGTTCGATGCCTTCTTTTATTTTCATTCTTCAATCTAGACAGGTTAAAAAAAGTAGGCTCCACAGCATAAAAGATAAATGGTAAAAGCCTAAAGAACATACAAAAAATAAACAAAATCTACAATCATATAAACATAAAAGTATCATATAAAATACAATGGACAAGTAACTGTAATATACATGCATAGAATGATTGTGTGAACAGTTGATGTTTTTGTTGTTGTGGTGTGGTGGATTAATGGGTGACAGTGTTGATTAGCCTTGAGGTTTGGGACACATAACTGTTTTTGGATCTGGTGGTCCTGGTGTGCATCCTCTTCCCTGATGGGAGCTGGGCAGTCAATGAACAGGGTCCTTCTTGATGGTTCCTGGATTTTTTCTTTAATCGGGCACTAGTCTATATATATGTCCTTGATGGTGAATAGATCACAGACCCAGATCCTAAACCTTACAGAGTTTTTCCAACATTCTTGATTGTTGGGTGTTCAGAGCACTGCTTTGTTACAAATGCCCAATGTAGCACTTAGAGCATAGTCAACAATTTTACATGAAAACATAAAAACATAAGAAATTGGAGCAGGAGTAGGCCATTTATCCATCAAGATTGTTCCGCCATCCAATAAGATCATGGCTGATCTACCCATGGACTCATCACCACCTACCTGCCTTTTTGCCATAACCCTTAATTCCCCGACTCTGCAAAAATCTGTCCAAACTTGTCGTAAATATATTTACTGAGGTAGCCTCCACTGCTTCATTGGGCAGAGTATTCCACAGATCCACCACTCTCTGGGAAAAGCATTTCTTTGTCATCTCAATCCTAAATCTATTCCCACAAATTTGAGGCTATGGCTTTGTGCACTATATCTCAGAAAGGATGTGCTGTGATTGGAGAGGGTCCAGAGGAAGTTCACAAGGATGATTCTGGGAATGAAAGAGTTAACATACATGGTGCATTTGGCAGCTTTGGACCTGTACTCACTGAAATTTAGAAGAATATAGGGGGATCTCATTGAAACCTACCAAATGTTCAAAGGGCTATATAGGGTAGCAGTGGAGAGAATGTTTCCTATGGTGCAGGTATCCAGAATTAGAGGGCACAGCCTCAAAACTGAGAGCCGACCCTTTAGAACAGAGGAAAGGAGGGGTTTTTTTTGCCAGAGAGTAGTGAATCTGTGGAATGCTCTGCCACAGATAGCGTTGGATGCCAAGACCGTGGGTATATTTAAGGCAGAAGCTGATATTTTCCTGTGTGGTCAGGGCATCGAAGGACATGGCGAGACGGCAGGTGTATGGGGTTAATTGGGTTCTGGGATTAGCCATAAAGGAATGGCAGAACAGACCTGGTGGGCTGAATGGCATAATTCTGTTCCTATGTCATATGATCTAATAATCCTCTATTAGCGCTGTACTGTGCTGGTTGTTGCTGTATGTTGTGGCATTTCAATGTTAGCGTGACAAATAAAGTTGACCTTTAACTTTTATCAATATCTTATCTTGCCTAATGTCAGAGGTTATTATAGGGTAGAATTTGTTGACTGCATATTTGTTCGTCACCATCATTCAAAAATGAAATGAATTTTGAGCATCCCCTGAATATGAGTCAAATTATCCCAGGATCCGTCCCTGTTTGATGGGCGCTGTCACCCTCCAGCTGACTCAACCACAGATTCGGTTACCTAGACGCATCAAATAAACATGTGTTCCGGGAAATCTCCAGGAACCGCAATCCTTCATTAAATGAGGACACACACCGGAGATTCGCCTAGTGCCCGAACAAAATTGAAATAGATCTCAGCTCGGGGCTCCGACCAGCAGAGCAAGACCAAAGACCATCGATTTTGGGCAAAGTCAAATTAACCTGTGGGGTGTGGTGGTTGGCGGGTGGCTTGCGACAGAACAATGGGGAACAAGAACTGGCAAGGTATGGTCCATCACTGTTTCTAGACACAGCCGTCCTAGTACCAGAGAGATTCCACAGGGTTCCACACACAGGTCAAAGGCATATCCGCAGGACAGGCAGGCAGCCAGCCTTCAGGTGGCACAATACTGAGATTTGCAAAGCAGGTCGCAGTAGAAAGAGTATACAGGAGTTTTAAGCATGCAGAGTGAGGACTGCAGGGAAGCTTTTCAACATACGCGAGATGTTCTTCTGTGGACGCGGATGAACAGGGATTGGTCCAACCCGGGATATCGCAAAAATGGGACATGGTTAAAGGCGAGGTCCGCCACTGGAGCAAGGAATTCTCATGCTTGTTCTCACATTCCAAACAATGTGCTGAATTTGCAACACATTACTGCAGCTGCTGCTATCTGGACAGCAAACAAGATGTTAAAATTTCCCAAACTCAATGGGTCAGGCTGCATTGGAGAAGGGAGATGGAAAGCCGGCATTTGGAGTCAAGGTTCTTTACACAAGATTTAAAGTTATTTAGGTAACCACTTAAGAAACAGGAGGAGAAGTAGACCATCTGGCTTTTTATTCAATAAAATCATGGCTGATTTAGACATGGACTCATCTGCACCTACCTGCCTTTTCCCCATAACCCTTAATTCCCAGGTTACGCAAAAATCTATGCAACCTTGTTTTAAATATATTTACTGAGGTAGCCTACACTGCTTCATTGGGCAGAGAATTCCACAGATTCACCACTCTCTGGGAAAAGCAGTTTCTCCTCAACTCCGTCCTAAATCTACTCCCCCCGAACCTTGAGGGTATTTCCCCTAGTTTCAGTCTCACTTGCCAGTGGAAACAACTTTCCTGCCTCTGTGCTATCTATCCCTTTCAGAATGTTATATGTTTCTCTAAGATCTCCACTCATTCATTTGGATTCCAGAGTGTACAGTCCCAGGTGACTCAATCTCTCCTCATAATCTAACCTCCTCATTGCTGAAATAAATCTGGAGAACCTCCTCTGCACCACCTCCAAAACAAGAATATCCTTCTTCAAGTGAGAAGACCAGAACTGCATGCAGTACTCCAGGTACGGCCTCACCGGTACCCTGTACAGTTGCAGCTAACCTCCCTGCTCTTAAACTCAATACTTCTAGCAATGAAAGCCAACATTCCATTTGTTTTCTTAATACCCTGCTATGTTTCCTATGGTGGGGGTATCCAGAACTAGAAGGCACAGCCTTAAGATTGAGGGGTAACCCTTTAGAACAGAGGTAAGGAGGAATTATTTTTAGCCAGAGAGTAGTAAATCTGTGGAATGCTCTGCCACAGACTGTGGTGGAGGCCAACTCTGTGGGTATATTTAATGCAGGTCAATATTTTCCTGATTGGTCAGGGCATCAAAGAAAATGGCAAGAAGGTAGATGTATAGGATTGAGTGGGATCCGGGATCAGACATGATGGAATGGCGGAGTGGACTCGATAGGCAGAAAGGCCTAATTCTGCTCCAATGTCTTATGGTCTCATGGTCTTATGGGGTGACACAGTAACATATGGGTGGCACAGTAATGTAGGGATGGCAGGGTATCATAGGAGAAAGCATGGTACCATAGGGGTGGCATGATTTTTGGGGGGATGGCAAGAAGGTAATTTAGGCCTGGCACAATAATGTAGCCTTACACAATAGTGTATGGGCAGCATGGTAGCAAGAGGTAACATGGTAGTAGAGGGGTTGCATGGTAACATAGGCATGGCACAGTAACATAGGGAGCAACACTGTATCGTGGGGTGGCATGGTAATATAGGTGTGGCATGTGTCCTAGGGATGGCATGATAACATAGGCAGTGACAGGGTGACTTAATGGGTGACATGATAAAATAAGGGGTAATTCGGTATCATAAGAGTGGCATTGTAACACAGGTGACAGGGTAATATAGGGGTTAACATGGTAACATAGGGGGCAACAAGGTTATAGGGAGTGGCACGGTAACGCAGGTGACATGGGAATGCATGAATAGCACGATAATGTAGGGATGACACAGTAGCATAGCAGTGATGCAGTATCATCGGGTTGACACGGTAATGTCAGAGTGGCATAGTAATAGAACTTAGAATATGGATGAGTACAGCACAGGAACAGGCAATTCAGTGCACAATATTGTACCAGACCAGCCAAAAAGCAAATCAAAAACACCCAAACACTAATCTCTCCTACCTACTCAATGTCCATATCCCTGCATTTTCCTTACATCCATGTGCCTAACCAAATGTACCTTAAAAGCCTCTAATGTATTTGCCTTTACCACCATACCAGGTAGAGCATTCCTGGCATCCACAACTCTCTGAGTAAAAAACCATACCCCTCACTTCCCCTCTTGAATCCACCCCCAGTCACCTTCAATGTGTACGCTCTGGTATTAGACGTATCTATCTTGGGAAACAGATACTTTGCCCAGTAGGCTTCTCACAATCTTGTAAACATCTCTCAGATCTCCCCGCAGCCTCTGAAATGTCACAGAAAAAAATTGCAGTTTATCCATTCTCTCATGATAGCACATACCCTCTGAACCAGGCAGCAACCTGATGAGCCTCTTCTGCACCCTCTGCAAAGCCTCAACATCCTTCCTAATAATAGGGTGATCAAAACTGTACACAGTACTCCAGATGTGGCCTAACCAGGGTTTTATAAAGTTGCAACATAACCTCCTGACTTTTGAACTCAGTGCCTTGACATATTCCATAAACCTTCTTCATCATCTTATCGACCTGTGCAGCCACTTTCAAGGAGCTATAAACATGGATCTCTATGCTCAGCAACACTATTAAGAACCTTACGTTAACAATGTGCTGCCTCCTTGCAACACTTCACATTCATCTGGGTTAAACTCCATCTGCCATCTCTCTGTCCATATCTGCAACTGGTCTATATCATGCTGTATTCTTTGCCAGTCTTCTACAATATCCACAACTCCACCAATCTTGAAATCATCCTTAAATTACAAACCTAACCATCTACATTTTCCTCCAGGCCATACATATACATCACAGACAGCAGAGGTTCCTGCACAGAATCCTGTAGAACTCCACTAATTACAGACCTCCAACACAAACAAGTCCCTTCATCCACTACCCTCTGCCGTCTATGTGCAAGACAATTCTGAATGCAAACATCCAATTTGTCATGGAACCATGCATCTAAACCTTCTGGATTAGCTTCCCATAAGGTATTTTGTCAAAACCCTTACTAAAATCCACATGGACGATATTCACTGCACAGCGATATTTCAATTTTCTAAATATTGACTTGGATTTGTGCTTGTCTTTCATATTTGATGATGACAGGAAGCCTGTCTGGGAGCGTTTCAAGTGTTGAGTCTGTTGCACAGGAGCATTTCCATTCTCTCGACATTGAATGCCCTGTCCAGCTGCCACAACTGGAGTCTTCCTTTTTCTGTACTTCATCATCCCCTTCACTCTCCACAGAATCTCAGTGTAGATCTCACCCGCCCTGGCCTCCGGCACTTACTTTGCATGGTAGGACAGGGAAGTCCATTGACTGAGATTACTTCAGTGTTAAAGGCTCAGAGGATATGAAGTTTTGCAGATGTATCCGGAGAGCATTTTGATAGACTGACGGGGGAATATAAGAAAAAATAGTTGCAAGAGTAGGCCATCTGGCCTGTCTAGCCTGCTCCACCATTCACTAAGCTCATAGCTGATCTGGCCATGGATTCATCTCCACCTACCCGCCTTTTCCCCATAACCCTCAATTTCCCTTCCATGCAAAAATCTATCCCATCTTGTCTTAAGTATATTTACTGAGGTAGCCTCTGCTGCTTCATCGGGCAGAGAATTCCACATATTTACCATTATTTGGGTAAAGCAGGTCCTAAACTTACTCTCCCAAAACTTGAAGCTATCCCCCCTTGTTCTAGTCTCACCTACCAGTGGAAACAACTTTCCTGCCTCTATTCCTTCCATAATTTTAATGTTTCTTTTAGATCTCTCATTCTTCTGAATTCCAGTGTGTACAATCCCAGGCGACTCAATCTCTCTTCATAATGTAACTTCCTCATCCCTGGAATCGACCTGGTGAACCTCCTCTGCACTACCTCCAAAGCCAGTATATCCTTCCTCAGCTAAAGAGACCAGAACTCCAGGTGCAGCTTCACCACTACCCTGTACAACTGCTGCATGACCTCCCTGCTCCTAAATGCAATCTCCCTAGCAATGAAGGACATCCTTCCATTTGCCTTCTTGATAGCCTGCTGCACTTGCAAAACAACCTTCTATGATTCATGCACAAGCACTCCCAAGTCCCTCTGCACAACAGCATGCTGCGATTTATCACCATTTAAAGAATAATCCTATCTTCCATTCTTTCTTCCAAAGTGGATAACCTCACATTTATCAATGTTATAATCCATCTCCCAGACCCTTGCCACTCACTTAACCTATCTATATCTCTCTGCAGACTCTCTGTATCCTCTGCACAATGCCCTTTTCTGCTCAATTTAGAGTCATCAGAAAACTTAGGTACACTACACTCAGTCCCCTTTTCCAGACTGTTAATGCATATCATGAACAGATGTGGGCCCAGCACAGACCCCTGTGGCACACCTCTCAACACTGGTAGCCAACTAGAGAAACATCCATGTATCCAAACTCTCTTCTTTCTATTAGTTAACCGATCCTCAATCCATGCTAGTACATCACTGCCAACTCTATGCATCTTTATCTTATGGATAAATCTTTTATTTGGCACCCTATCAAACACCTTCTGGAAATTCAAGTAACTAACATCTATCTGTTTTCTATATCCACTGCACTTGTTATATCCTCAAAGAACTCTAGTAAGTTTGTCGAACAGGACTTGCCTTTGCTGAATCCATGTTGCATCTGCCTGATAGATCCATTTCTTTTCAGATGCCTCACTATTTCTTCTTTAATAATAGATTCAAGTATTTTTACAACTGCAAATTTTAAACTAACTGGTCTATAGTTACCTGCCTTTTGCCTATATAGCCAGCATGCCCCCAATTTACCCCCGTTGCCCAGGGTGAAGAGCTGTCACCCTGCCAATAGTGAGATACTTCAGTGTAAATACGGTGTAATGTCCCCCCCAATACACGCTCGCAACACAAATACCAGACAATACACCAAAAGCGAGTAAATAATTGCAACTTTATAGTTATTTCTTAGTAATGGGTTAGTAGAAACAGATAACCTAAAAGCGCCAAATCAAAAAGTTTATTGGTTTGCGCACATAATATTTTAATACATTGGAGCTCACATCTCCGGTTCCATCCACAATGGCCTTCTGAGCCTTCGGCTACCGTCTGAACCACCGACATCCAGTATCCGCTGCCCTGGAACTGCTGTCTGCTCCTCACATGTCTGTCCTCTTCACTTTCCTCCTGGAAACGACAGTGAACTCCTGCTCAGCTTACACATACAAGATAGCATAACAATTCTCCATTGGTTAGTTCCCCCCTGATGTGCAGTCATAACCCAAACATACCAGACACAGAAACCCATTACAGCATTAAATAACATTACAGAGAAGCCATTTTGTTAGCCTGAACAGTTAACACCACAGTCACTGGTACTGAGAGTCCTACATTCTCCACCCACCAAATTTAGTAATGCCCTCATGACACTCAGATAAATGGCCAACCCTTCCTGCAAAACTCAAAGCCCAACTCAAGTGCAGAAAGCAGTGACATAACTCCCCAAAACATTGGAGATCACACACTGTTCCCTGGGTGCTACATAGGCCAACATATGTGGGGAGCACCTACTTCTCTGAGAGCTGTGCACTCCCTCTTCTAACTCCTCCAACTCGGACACTACAGGAGACTCATGGAAACTATGAGGCAAACCCTCCTGCGAGCAGTCACCCAAATCCCTCTGCACCTCGGAACCCTCTATCTCTCGCTCAGGCCCCACATCGTCCCCGCTAACATAAAACATAGAATAGTACAGCACATTACAGGCCCTTCAGCCCACAATGTTGTGCCAACCCTCAAACCCTGCCTCCCATAGAACCACCCAACTTAAATTCCTCCATATACCTGTCTAGTAGTCTCTTAAACCCCACTAGGGTATCTGCCTCCACCACTGACTCAGACAGTGCATTCCACGCACCAACCACTCTCTGAGTAAAAAACCTTCCTCTAATATCCCCCTTGAACTTCCCTCCCCTTACCTTAAAGCCCTGACCTCTTGTACTGAGCAGAGGTGCCCTGGGGAAGAGGCTCTGGCTATCCACTCTATCTATTCCTCTTACTATCTTGTACACCTCTATCATGTCTACTCTCATCCTCCTTCTCTCCAAAGAGAAAAGCTCTAGCTCCCTTAATCTCTGATCATAATCCATACTCTCTAAACCAGGCAGCATCCTGGTAAATCTCCTCTGTACCCTTTCCAATGCTTCCACATCCTTCCTATAGTGAGGCGACCAGAACTGGACACAGTACTCCAAGTGTTACCTAACCAGAGTTTTATAGAGCTGCATCATTATATTGTGACTCTTAAACTCTATCCTTGACTTATGAAAGCTAACACCCCAAAAGCTTACTTAACTACCCTATCTACCTGTGAGGCAACTTTCAGGGATTTGTGGACATGTACCCCCAGATCCCTCTGCTCCTCCACACTACCAAGTATCCTGCCATTTACTTTGTACTCTGCCTTGGAGTTTGTCCTTCCAAAGTGTACCACCTCACACTTCTCCTGGTTGAACTCCATCTGCCACTTCTCAGCCCAGTTCTGCATCCTATCAATGTCTCTCTGCAATCTTCGACAATCCTCTACACTATCTACAACATCAACAACCGTTGTGTCGTCTGCAAACTTGCCAACCCACCCTTCTACCGCCACATCCAGGTCGTTAATAAAAATCACAAAAAGTAGAGGTCCCAGAACAGATCCTTGTGGGACACCACTAGTCACAACCCTCCAATCTGAATGTACTCCCTCCACCATGACCCTCTGCCTTCTGCAGGCAAGCCAATTCTGAATCCACCTGGCCAAATTCCCTGGATCCTATGCCTTTTGACTTTCTGATAGTACATCCATAGTATATTTCCCTGCAAAAACATCATCCCAATTCACACCCGCAAGTTCGAGCCCTATTGCCTCATAATTTGCCCTTCCCCAATTAAGAATTTTCCTAGAGCAAACACGAGGAAATCTGCAGATGCTGGAAATTCAAACAATATACACAAAATGCTGTTGGAACACAGCAGGCCAGGCAGCATCTATAAGGAGAAGCACTGTCGACGTTTCGGTCCGAGACCCTTCGTCAGGACTAACTGAAAGGAAAGATAGTAAGAAATTTGAAAGTAGTGGGGGGGAGGGGGAAATGCGAAATGATAGGAGTAGACCTCCCCTCCCCCCAATACTTTCAAATCTCTCACTATCTTTCCTTTCAGTTAGTCCTGACGAACGGTCTCGGCCCAAAATGTCGACAGATCCTTATAGATGCTGCCTGGCTGCTGTGTTCCACCAGCATTTTGTGTGTGTTGTAAAAATTTTCCTGTCCTCTCTGATTCTATCCTTTTCCATGATAATGCTAAAGGCCAGGGAACGGTGGTCACTGTCCCCCAGATGCTCACCCACTGAGAGATCTGTGACCTGACCCGGTTCGTTACCTAATACTAGATCTAGTATGGCATTCCCCCTAGTCGGCCTGTCAACATACTGTGACAGGAATCCGTCCTAGACACACTTAACAAACTCTGCCCCATCTAAACCCTTGGAACTAATCAGGTGGCAATCAATATTAGGGAAGTTAAAGTCACCCATGATAACAACCCTGTTATTTTTGCACCTTTCCAAAATCTGCCTCCCAATCTGCTCCTTGGTATCTCTGCTGCTACCAGGGAGCCTATAGAATACCCCCAATAGAGTAACTCTTCCTTCCTGTTCCTGACTTCCACCCATACTGACTCAAAAGAGGATCCTGCTATATTACCCACCCTTTCTGTAGCTGTAATAGTATCCCTGACCAGTAATGCAACTCCCATCCCTTTTAAAGCACTGAAATCCAGGAATATTGAGAACCCATTTCAGCCTTGGTGCCAGCCATGTCTCTATAATGGACACTAGATCATAATTCCATGTATGTATCCAAGCTCTCAGTTCATCACCTTTGTTCCTGATGCTTCTTGCATTGAAGTACACACACTTTAGCCCTTCTACCTTACTACTTTTACACCCTTTATTCTGCTTCTCTTTCCTCAAAGCCTCTCTATATGTTAGATCTGGCTTTACTCCATGCACTACCTTCACTGCTCTATCACTCCGTGTCCCATCCCCCTTGCAAATTAGTTTAAACCCTCCCAAACCATGCTAGCAAACCTACCTGCAAGGATATTGCTCCCCCTCAAGTTCAGGTGCAACCCATCCAATCTGTACAGGTCCCACCTTCCCCACTAACACCCTGTGGTACTCCAGACGGCCCATCACTAGCCCCCCTTACCCCATCTAATCCACTGGGGGAAGGGCCAGGAGCCTACCAGTCCATCACGGGGGCAACAGTGAACGACAGCATGTATCAGTCATCTGAGTCATCTTCCTCCGAGTCAGCATCCCTCACAGGGACTGGGCCCAGGCCCGCCTCTCCCGGTGTGGGCTCTTCCTCCACCCTGCATGGACGTGAAGTCCTGGTGCTAGGTGCAGCCGGCACCTCGGGCTCCCACTCTACTTGTACATCTTGCTCCAGGGGCAACAGATGATTCCAGTGGAGAATCTTGATGGGCCCCTTCCCATCCTCGGGCTGCACTCGGAAAACCAGTAAGTTAGGCAACTGATTCTCCACCACATAGGGTGTGCCCAAGCAGCAATCAGCCAGCTTGTGTTTTCCAGGCAATCCCAGATTCCTTATGAGGACTCAATCTCCCAGCAGGAGTTGGGAGAACTTCACTTTCTGGTCATATCTCTTCTTCTCCGATTCTGCTTGGCGGCCGCCTCCCCAGACAGCTCATAAGCCCTTTGCAGCTCCTCCTTCATATCAGCCACATACTTCAAGTAAGGCTTTGGCGATGCTTCACTAGCGGCCGTCCCAAAACAATGGGCAACCTTGCCTCGTGCCCAAACATCAGATAATAGGGCGAGTACCCAGTAGCATCATTGCATGTACAGTTGTAACAGTGAACCAGATGTCCAATATGTTGACTCCATCAACTCTTTTTGCTGATCTCCAGAGTCCCGAGCATGTCTACAGGGTCCGATTAAACCTCTCTGGCTGGGGGTTGCCCTGTGGATGATAGGGTGTGGTCCTCAATTTTTCAATTCCAAGCATATCCAGTAACTCACAGATGAATTTAATCTCAAAGTCCCGTCCCTGGTCACTATGTATCTGCCGGGGAAGGCCATAATGTACAAAATACTTCTCCCATAGCACTTTTGCCACTGTACTCACCCTCTGATCCTTGGTGAGGAATGCTTGAGCATACCTGGTGTAATGGTCCGTGATGACCAAGATATTCTATGGCCAGGAAATCTACACACATCGGATTCAAAGGCCCCGCACTCTGCAAGTGCGACAAAGGAGCAGCCTGCACAGGCAGCGTCTTCCGACGTATGCAATGTATGCAGGACTTGCAATACTCGTCGACCTCCAACCTCATTCGGGGCCATTAAAATAGGTCCTTGAGCAATCCATAGGTCTGCTCCACCCCCAAGTGTCCAGAGTCATCATGCAGTGACTTTATCACAACCCTCCAATAATTCTCAGACAGGACCAGCTGCCAATGCCGAGTTTGGTCCGGGGGTGACATTACCCGGTATAACATTTGGTTCTTCAACCTCAACCGAGGCCACTCTCTCAGTAACAGAGACACTGAACTGTGTTGTGACTTCTCCACCTGGGCCATGTCCCCCTTCTACACTGTGTCCCAAATAGTGCCAATGCCAGGGTCATCTCGCTGAGCAGCTGCAATTTCCCCAGAACTCAACTCTGGCAGCTGTGGGGTCTTCAGAGCAGTCATGTCACAGTAAACTAGGGGTAGGGTGTTATCAGACGCCTCCAAAGGTCCACTGCATGATCTTGTCTCTCCTTTTCCTTGGCCTGTGTGGTGACACATGGCCTTCACTCCGGATACAGGAATGCTCTCCCACTCCTCGTCCCCCTCCAGGTCCTCATGCCTCCGTCGAGACAGTGTCCATATCGACCCGACCGGTACTTCAGGCTAAAAGAATATGCAGACAGGGCGGCCCTCCAACGATGACCAGTGGCATGCAGTTTCGCTGAGGTCAGGATGTAGGTAAGCCTGTTGTTGTCCATCCGCACCTCAAACTTGGCCCCGTAGAGATAATCACTCAGCTTATCCACCACCGCTCATTTCAATGCCAGGAACTCCAACTTGTGGGTGGGGTAGTTCCTCTAGGAGGGTGACAAACTCCGGCTGGCAAATGCTACCAGCCTCAGCCCGGCGCCCTGATCCTGATACAAGACGGCCCCTAACCCCTCCTGACTGGCATCGGTGTGTAGCACATGGGACAATCGAGGGTCCACAAGAGCCAGCACGGGCACCTGAGTCAGCATCTCCTTCAGTGACTGAAAAGCCGCTTCACATTGGTCATCCCATCTCTGTCCGAAGGGCTCTGCTGGGTTCAAATATTCCCCAGCCTCCTGTCTTCCTCTCCCTTTCCTTTTCTGTCCGGGGGGGGGGTAGCCACGCAGAAGTTGGTTCAAGGGAAAAAACTCTCTAGGGAAAAAACTTCTTTGAGCATCAACATCTTCTCCACCATCCTCTGTTTCCAACTCTCCGGCACAGGTGAGGTCCCAAAGTTAAAAGCCCCAGCACTCAATTTGTCCCTGTTTTCCAATGGCCCTCCCCTCGTGAGCCACACGGGTGCAAAATGCAACACCATCACTGGGAACAAATGCGCCAGGGGTCATTTAAAAGTGACCTCCCATTGTGTGGTGTTCCTGATGCTCACCATCACCCAGCGTGCTTGTACCACCGAGAGCTTCTGCAGCTCAGGGCTCACCAGCACCCCCGCTGGGAATCTCGATTCCCTCTTGAGATCTTCTGGGGTGTCCACTAAAAAGGCTTCACTCTCAGGCACTCAGGAGTATCTGAGAATCCCCATCACTCTCTCTACTTCACCAGTTTGTACCACCCTGGGCTTCGACTGGGCACACCATACAGTTCCTCTTTCCAATGCCGTGTCCCGCCCGGTGTGACCACACACCTCCTTAAAGACAGCTTGAAACACTGGGTGCACTGACAGGGTCTCCAGAAAGTCCTCACCTGCCTTCTCCTTGCAGGCCCCCGGGAGTCTCTGCACAATACGGGTGTTGGTCCCCACCAGAATTGACACACCTCTAGTTACAACTGGGTCTGGGCAAACAAGCACCAAGTCCTCATGAACCTCAGACACTCCCACCACGGCCTCAAGTAACTCCAGCCTCACGGACAAATAACCATCATATCGGCAATCACCAGCACTGATACCCCAAATTTCCAGGGCACTGAAGGGCGTCAAGGGTTAATGCGACAAATACTGATCGTAGAACGACCGGTACAATAGCGTGACCTGCGACCCAGTGTCGCGGATGGCTTTTGCATCTATTCTCTCAATCTGGATCGACACACTGGATCGGGGTCCCACCAATCCTCCTGGAATAGGGTCTTTTCCTCTCAGGGGTCCCATGGCACATTGTTGGGAACATGTTTTCCCAGAAAATCCAGGCCGTTCCCTCACTGGGTCTCCTCTAAGTTTCCAGACCCCACTTCCTGCTGGGACACCCATGGAGTCTCTCTCCGAGGGGATCCCAGCTGGTCACATTCCCTTCTGAACTGCCCCTCTTCCACACAGTTATAACAGACACCTCATCTCGCTGGACCTCTGTGCAATCTGTCCCTTCAGAAAGGGGCCCTCTCTGCCAGTTCCGTCATGCGGAGGGCTCCCACATGTCACAACCCCCCTTACTATCACCTGATTGGAACTGGCCCCAGTCACTTCACTACAAGGGGCTACCACGGAGGACTGCAGGGTACCGATTGAGCCCTCTTCCGACTCCAATGCATCCTTCTCCTCCCTCACCTCTCTGAGCAACTGAACAAAAGATGGAGGGTCCCACGAACTATGGGACCGTCAGAGATTCATAGCAATCACATCATGCGCTCTAGGCGCCCTGGGCTACCTTTTTCACCTCCGAAATAACCCCCCTTGCCTCAAACAGATTAGCCTTCGCTCTACTCGGAAAAGATACTCAGAAAGCTTTTCCCCTTTCTCCTGACGTAGGCCCCAAAGTCCTCCTAAAAGCTCCACCATGCCCCCTGTCAAACCAAAAGCCTCCTCCAATGCTTCTAGATACTCCTTCCAGGTAGCCAAGGGTTTGCTGCCTTTCACACCTTTTACTACCTCAGCTGCCACCCCTCGCAAACTGTCAACCAATCTTTGCCACTTCTCTTCCTCAGAACAATGCCACTCATCCAGCAGCCAAGAGGCATGTCTATCCAGGTCTCATAATTATCCTCCCCTTCGGGGGTGGGAGTCCTCCCTGAGAAAGTTCTTAACTTCTGACGAGGACCCGCCGCCTTGTTCACCAAGGAGTTAATGGCTGATGCCAACTCTGAACCCTCCCCCTTCCATGAGAGAGGGGAACTGATTAAATTTTTGGAATCTGACCACTCCCTTCCTTCATCCTTCAAAAATGATAGGACCCGCTCTCGAAAATTGCCTCCCCCAGCTGCTGGCAACTCCTCTGGTGTCCCAACAGACACGTCAAACCTTTCCTCTGTGACAATATGCACACCCCATGGCCCTGTGTCACTGAGGTCTCTGATAGATGGCAGTCCCATAGATCGTGGGCCCCCACATCTTTTGTTCAGTTGCTCAGAGAGGTGAGGGAGGAGAAGGACACATTGGAGTCAGAAGAGCGCTCAATTGGTACCCTACAGTCCTCTGTGGTAGCCCCTTGTAGTGAAGTGACTGGGGTCAGCTCCAATCAGGAGATAGTGAGGGGGACCTGCCCAGAGCCCAGTGAATTTTAGTAATGCCTCCACAATCTCAGCAGCACCCCATTCAGGGGTGTATATCATCTAGTGCAGTATATCATCTACCCTCTGACCATTCAGTTTCCGAAGAAACTTCTCCCTAATGATGGCAACTTCACACACTTCTGTCTCTTGACACTCTCGAACTTCTGGCATACAACTACCACAGTAAAGAATTATGCAAAATACTAATTCAGTTTGTCTGCCATTTCCTTGTCCCCTATTACTACCTCTCCAACATCATTTTGCAGTGGTCTGATAATCTACTCTCACCTCTTATGTATTTGAAGAAACTTTTGGTATTCTCTTTAATACCATTGGCTAGCTTACCTTCGTATTCCATCTTTTCCTTCTTTATGACTTTTTTGTTGCCTTCTGTTGTTTTTTTTAAAAAAAGATACCTCAATAATTTTTGATCTATTATATGCAATCTCATATAAGAGTCATTATAGAGTCACAGAAAAGTTCAGCTGAGAAACAGGCCACTTGGCCCATCTAGTCCATGCAAAGGCATTTAAATTGCCTACCCCCATTGACCTGCACTGGGACCATAGCCCTCCATATACCTACTATCCTTGTACCTACCTAAACTTCACTTAAGCATGAAATCGAGCTGATATGCACAACCTGTGTTGGCAGCTCATTCCACACTCTCATGACCCTCTGTGTGAAGATGTTTCCCCTCATGTTCGTCTTAAAATTTTTGCCTTTCACCCTTAACCCATGACCTCTAGCTGTAGTCCCATTCAGCCTCAGTGGAAAAGCCTGCCTGTTATTTCTATATCCCTCATAATTTTGTATACATCTATCAAATTGCCTCTCAATCACACTTTCCAAGGAATAAACCCACAAACTATTCAAACTTTCCTTATAACTCAGGTTCCTTAGACCCGGCAACATCCTTATGAATATTCTCTGTACTCTTTCAATCTTACTTACATCTTTGCTCCAGGTTGTTGACTAAAACTGCACACAATACTCCCAACTAGGTCTCACTAACGCCTTATACAACTTCAAATTAACACACCATCACCAGTGCTCAATACTTTCAATTTTGAAGGTCAATGTGCCAAAAGCTTTCTTTACAACCCTATCTACCCGTGATGCCTCTTTCAATGAATTATGGACCTATATTCTCAGATCCCTGTTTTCTACCATTCTCCTCTGTGCCTTACCATTGACTATGTACAACCTACCCTGTTGATCCAACCTTGCACAAGTCTGCATTAATGTGCACAACTAATGTGGCAGGGGGATGGGAACAAGTGCAGAGAGACAGAGGGGTGTAAGATGAGGGTAGAAGCAAAAAGTAGTAAGGTGAAAAGTAAAAGTGACAGGCAGGCAAATCCAGGGCAAAAATCAAAAAGGGCAACTTTTCAACATAATTGTATAAGGGCTAAGAGTGTTGTAAAAACAAGCCTGAAGGCTTTGTGTGTCAATGCAAGGAGCATTCGTAACAAGGTGGATGAATTGAATGTGCAGATTCTTATTAATGAATATGATATAGTTGGGATCACGGAGACATGGCTCCAGGGTGACCAAGGATGGGAGCTCAACACTCAGAGATATTCAATATTCAGGAGGGATAGACAGGAAAGAAAAGGAGGTGGGGTAGCGTTGCTGGTTAGCGAGGAGATTAACACAATAGAAAGGAAGGACATTAGCTTGGAGGATGTGGAATCAATATGGGTAGAGTTGCATAACTCTAAGGGGCAGAAAACACTGGTGGGAGTAGTGTATAGGCCACCTAACAGTAGTAGTGAGGTTGGGGATGGCATTAAACAGGAAATTAGAAATGTGTGCAATATAGGAACAGCAGTTATAATGGGTGACTTCAATCTGCATATAGATTGGGTGAACCAATTGGTAGGGGAGCTGAGGAAGAGGATTTCTTGGAATGTATGCGGGATGGTTTTCTGAACCAACGTGTCGAGGAACCAACTAGAGAGCAGGACATTCTCGGCTGGGTATTGAGCAAAGAGGAAGGGTTAGTTAGCAATCTTGTTGTGCGAGGCCCCTTGGGTAAGAGTAACCATAATATGGTGGAATTCTTCATTAAGATGGAAAGTGACATAGTTAATTCAGAAACAAAGGTTCAGAACTTAAAGAAGGGTGACTTTGAAGGAATGAGACGTGAATTAGCTAAGATAGACTGGCAAATGATACTTAAAGGATTGATGGTGGATATGCAATGGCAAGCATTTAAAGATCGCGTGGATGAACTACAACAATTGTTCATCCCAGTTTGGCAAAAGAATAAACCAGGGAAGATAGTGCACCCATGGCTGACAAGGGAAATTAGGGATAGTATCAAGTCCAAAGAAGAAACATACAAATTAGCCAGAAAAAGCAGCACACCTGAGGACTGGGAGAAATTCAGAGTCCAGCAGAGGAGGACAAAGGGCTTAATTAGGAAAGGGAAAGAAGATTATGAGAGAAAGCTGGCAGGGAACATAAAAACTGACTGTAAAAGCTTTTATAGATATGTGAAAAGAGCAAAGATTGGATAAGACAAATGTAGGTCCCTTACAGTCAGAAACAGGTGAATTGATCATGGGGAACAAGGACATGGCAGACCAACTGAATAACTACTTTGGTTCTGTCTTTACTAAGGAGGACATAAATAATCTTCCAGAAATAGTAGGGGACCGAGGGTCTAGTGAGATGGAGGAACTAAGGGAAATATATGTTAGTAGGGAAGTGGTGTTAGGTAAATTGAAGGGCTTAAAGGCAAATAAATCCCCAGGGCCAGATGGTCTGCATCCCAGAGTGCTTAAGGAAGTAGCCCAAGAAATAGTGGATGCATTAGTGATAATTTTTCAAAACTCTTTAGATTCTGGATTTGTTCCTGAGGATTGGAGGGCGGCTAATGTAACCCCACTTTTTAAAAAAGGAGGGAGAGAAAAACCGAGGAATTATAGACCGGTTAGCCTGACATTGGTGGTGGGGAAAATGCTAGAGTCAGTTATCAAAGATGTGATAACAGCACATTTGGAAAGAGGTGAAATCATCGGACAATGTCAACATGGATTTGTGAAAGGAAAATCATTTCTGATGAAACTTATAGAATTTTTTGAGGATGCAACCAGTAGAGTGGATGGGGAGAACCAGTGGATGTGGTATATTTGGATTTTCAAAAGTCTTTTGACAAGGTCCCACACGGGAGATTAGTGTGCAAACTTAAAGCACACGGTATTGTGGGTATGGTATTGATGTGGATAGAGAATTGGTTGGCAGACAGGAAGCAAAGAGTAGGAATAAATCGGACCTTTTCAGAATGACAGGCAGTGTCTAGTGGGGTACCACAAGGCTAGGTGCTAGGACCCCAGTTGTTTACAATATATATTAATGATTTAGATGAGGGAATTAAATGCAGCATCTCCAAGTTTGCAGATGACACGAAGCTGGGCAGCAGTGTTAGCGGTGAGGAGGATGCTAAGAGAATGCAGGGTGACTTGGGTACGTTAGGTGAGTGGGCAAATTCATGGCAGATGCAATTTAATGTGGATAAAAGTGAGGTTATCCACTTTGGTGGCAAGAACAGGAAAACAGATTATTATCTGAATCATTGCTGATTAAGAAAAGGGGAGGTGCAACGAGACCTGGGTGTCATTGTACACACGTCATTGAACGTGGGCATGCAGGTACAGCAGGCGGTGAAAAAGGTTAATGGTATGTTGGTATTCATAGCAAGAGGATTTGAGTACAGGAGCAGGGAGGTTCTACTGCAGTTGTACAAGGCCTTGGTGAGACCACACCTGGAGTATTGTGTGCAGTTTTGGTCCCCTTTTCTGAGGAAAGACATTCTTGCCATAGAGGGAGTACAAAGAAGGTTCACCAGATTGATTCCTGGGATGGCAGGACTTTCATATGAAGAAAGACTGGATCGACTAGGCTTATACTCACTGGAATTGAGAAGATTGAGGGGGGATCTTATTGAAACGTATACATTTTTAAAAGTATTGGACAGGCTAGATGCAGGAAGATTGCTCCCGATTTTGGGGAAGTCCAGAACGAGGGGTCAAAGTTTAAGGATAAAGGGGAAGCCTTTTAGGACCGAGATGAGGAAAAACTTCTTCACACAGAGAGTGGTGAATCTGTGGAATTCTCTGCCACAGGAAACAGTTGAGGCCGGTTCATTGGCTATATTTAAGAGGGAGTTAGATATGCCCCTTGTGGCTAAAGGGATCAGGGGGTATGGAGTGAAAGCAGGTACAGGGTTCTGAGTTGGATGATCAGCCATGATCATACTGAATGGCGGTGCAGGCTTGAAGGGCCGAATGGCCTACTCCTGCACCTATTTTCTATGTTTCTATGTAAGTTTCAACTGCTAACTTGCAGGTCATTTTTCCACTTATGCGATCCCTCTGCAAGCCATGATAAACTTCTTCAATGTCCACTGCACCCCTAATCTTGGTGTCATCTGCAAATTTGCTGACTTAATTGACCACATGTAACCCTCAGGTTCGGCCAGCATGCATTTGTCTAGGGGGAGACAGCCTCTGGCCCCATCAAACTAAGAAATCTCGTTTGTGTGGATGCTGCGTGCTGTTTTTCTGGGTTACAAATATGATCTGCAAAATATCAGACAGTACACCATATGTGATTTAACGATTGAACTTTATAAATCTTAATCTGACTATAGGGTTAATAAAGAAAATAAAATGGAAAAGGGTCCATTTTAATGAAACAGTCTAAAGTGGACATTGGAGGTCATCAATTCATCCATTCAACCCCATCGACCTCTTCCGAGCATCGCTGACCGTCGGACGCTCGCTCCTAGTCCTCTCCGTCCGGCTGTCTACCAACTCTTTCCACTCACATCTTCTCTCTTCATCTGTCATTGAAAAAAGTCTGCTAAATCCCTGCTCCCAGACCCACAAGAAAGAACAGCATGCCTCTCATTAGATAGCCCACATTCCAAAGCCCCATTATCTCTCGTCATAACCGAAACATTGCTGCTGCAGAGAAACCATTACCTTAGCAGTGAACCATTACAGAGAGGCCATTACATTAGCAGTGAAACATTACTGAGAGGCCATTATATTAACAGTGATACAATACAGAGAGGCCATTACATTAGCACTGAATCCTTACAGTGTGTTACATACAGTATCATCCAGATCATTGAAATGGATGGCAAACAACAAAGGACTCAGCACCGATTCCAGTGGCACATCACTAGTCAGAGGGCTCCAGTCAGAGAGGCAATCATCTACTACCTCTCAGCTTTCTAATCCTGAAAGCTGAGTGACTGAACCTTCTCATACAATCTCCCATGGTGTGGGACCTCATCAAATGAATTGAATTGACTTTATTACTTACATCCTTCATATACATGAGGAGTAAAAATCTTTAAGTTGCATTACGCCTTAGTATGCCTTACTAAAGTCCATGTAAACCACAACCGCTGCCTTGCCATTAGCCAATTTCCTGGTAACTTCCTCAAACAACTCGATTGCTTAGGTATGAGCTGCCATGGTTTTATGCAGCTTAAAACCTTTATCCTTAATTATCCTTAATCCGTCCATGTCTATCTGAATACTTGATTATCCAGTCCCTTAGAGTACCCTTGAATAACTTTTCCACAACTGATGTCAGACCCACTGGCCTATAATTTCCTGGTTTATGTTTAGAGCTTTCCGTAAATGCCAAACAACATTGGTTATCTTCCAGGGCAACACGAGTGAATCTGCAGATGCTGGAAATAAATAAAAACACAAAATGCTGGCAGAACTCAGCAGGCCAGACAGCATCTGTGGGAGGAGGTAGTGATGATGTTTCGGGCCGAAACCCTTCATCAGGAGGGTTTTGGTCCGAAACATTGTCACTACCTCCTCCCATAGATGCTGTCTAGCCTGCTGAGTTCTGCCAGCATTTTGTGTTTTTAATTGTTTTGGTTATCTTCCAGCTTTCTGGTACCTCTCCTGTCACTAAGGACATTTTAAATATCTCTGCTCGGTCCCCAGCAATTTCTGCACTTACCCTGGGCAATTACTACACTCTCTTTTGGTTTTGTCTTCTCTGATTAGCCATGGTTGTGTTATCCTAGTTTAGAATACTTCCTCCTCTTTGGGATGTATGTAGAAACATAGAGAACCTACAGCACAATACAGGCCCTTCAGCCCACAATGCTGTGCCGAACATTTCCTTATCTTCGAGCTACCTCGGCTTACCCATTATTTTTCTATGGCCCTATATTTTTCTGTACTCCATGTATCTATCCCGGAGTCTCTTAAAAGACCCTAAGAATATATGCTGCACATTTCAAATTACTTCCAGAAATTCCAGCCATTGCTGCTCTGCTGTCATCCCTGCCAGTGTTCTTTTCCAATCAACCTGGCCAACTCCTCTCTTGTGCCACTGTAACTCCCTTTATTCCAAAGTAATACTGATATATCTATCTTTGGCTTCTCCTTCACAAATTATAGGGTGAATTCTATCATATTATGATCACTTCCCAACAAGAGTTCCTTTATCTTATGCTTCCTAATCAATTCTGTTTCATTGCACACCACCCAATCCAGATCCTCCAGTGGGCTCAACCGTGAGCTGCTTCAAAAAGCCATCTTGTAGGCATTCTGGAAATTACCCCATTGGGATTCAGAACCAACCTGATTTTCTGAACACGGACTCTAGAAGCTGCCTCTCTGTAAACTTTGTGTAGATGTTCAGCCAAACCATGAAGTCAAACTAACATTACCCCCTGCCTGCACACAATTCACTCTTCTCCATTTCCTGTGAGTGTATGTGTCTGTCTAAAATCCTACTGAATATCACAATCATATCTTTTTCCACCACTTCACTTCTAATTCCATTACTCCTGGCAGTGCATTCCAGGCATCCACCACTCTCTGTATGAAAACAAAATTGCCCTGCACACTCCCTTTAAATTTCACCACTTCACACCTTAAAGTTATGTTCTCAAGTATTCAAATTTCTACCTTTGGAAAGTAGATTCTAACGGTTCATCTGAGCAGGCAAAGTCAGCCAAGTCAAATTGAAAGATGTTTATAAACTTTCAGTTCTTCCCTCAGCCTCCAGAGAAAATAATTCAAATTTGTCCAACTGCTGCTTACAGCTCTGCACAGAATTTACAGAACCGCACACAAACGTCTCAGTGCAACCCATCCAAAATTTTGTACATCTGCAACAGAACTTCCTGATTCATATAATCTATGCCCAAACAATGAAGGTAGATATGCCATATCTCTCCTTAATTACTCCGTACACTTGTGTTGCCACTTCCAGGGTGACATGGACTTGGACCCCAAAATTCCCCTGTACCTCAATCCTGGTAAGGTTTCTGCTATTAAAACTGTACCTTCCCCTTAGAACTGACCACCCAAAATGTAAAAACAGACACCTGCCCAGATTTAATTGAATCTTCCACTTCATTTCCTTGTGCCTGACTTATATCCTTCTGCACCCATTGATGACCTTCCCCATTCTCCACAACCTCACCAATCCTTGTGGCATCTCCAAACTTACTAGCCATGGGCCACCATTGAGAACATCTACAAGCAGCATCTATCATAAAGTACCCCATTATCCAGGCCATGTGACTGGGTCTGTGGTTCAGATGGGATGTGGAGTGGTGGGGTGGGGAGAAGTGGAGTGCAATAGTGATGAGGGCTTCCACAATTATTCATGAGATTCTTTGATGTGAAAGAGACCATAAGACATAAGAGCAGAATTAGGCCATTCAGCCCATCGTCTGCTTCAATATTCCATCATGGCTGATCCCAGATCCCACTCAACCCTATACACCTGCCTTCTCACCACATCCTTTGATGCCCTGACCATTGCAGAAACTATGAACTTCCACCTTAAATACACCCATGGACTTGGCCTCCACTGCAGTCCATGGCAGAGCCTTCCACAGATTTACCTCAATGTTGAGGCTGTGCCGTTTAGTTCTGGATACCACCACCATTGGGAGCATCCTCTCTGCATCCACCCTGTCTAGTCCTTTCAACATTCGGTAGGTTTCAAAGAGATCCCCTGTATTCTTCTAAATTCCAGTGAGTACAGGCCCAAGTCTACCAAATACTCCTTATATGTTAAGCCCTTCATTCCTGAAATCATCCTCGTGAACCCCCTCTGGACTCTGTCCAACGATAACGTATTTTCTGAGATATGCGGCCCAAAACTGTTGACGATACTGCAAGTGGCCTGACTAGGATAGTAGGACACCCGGATAGTATGTTGCCTCCAAGCTGCCAGGGTCAGGGGCATTTTGGATCGAGTCCACAGCATTCCAGAGTGGCAGGGTGTGCAGCCAGAATTTAGGGATATAGGTCGAAAGCTGTAAATTGGAACCTCCACACAATATCCGTGGGCAGGTTTGCTGGAGTTGTTGGGAGGGTTGGGAACTGATGTGATAGGGCATCTGGAATAGCAGCAAATGCAGTGTGTAGTGAGACTATCAGGAAAGTGATAGGGCAAAATTGCAGTCAGTGAAATGAGTTGCAGTGCACCGGGGGATAAATTCGAAAAGAGTGACAAATACAGGACTGAAGGTTTTATACAGAGGCCCTAGTTAAAAAAAAGAGGTTCATAGCAGGTATAGCTGGGTAGGAACAAATGAGGTACTTAGGGAGTATAAGTAATGCAAGAGGCGTAATTTGGAGTATTATGCACAGGTTTGGTCACCTACCTACAGGAAAGATGTAAATAAGTTTGAAAGAGAGCAGAGAAAATTCACAAGGATGTTACTGGGACTGGAGTACCCGAGTTACAAGGAAAGATTAAATGGGTCAAGACTGTATTCCTTGGAATGTAGGAGCTTGAAGGGAGATTTGATAAGAGACATACAAAATTATGAGGGTATAGATAGCATAAATGCAAAGAGGCGCTTTCTACTGAGGTTGGGTGCATTTACAACTAGAGGTCATGGGTTGAGGGTGAAATGTGAAAAGTTTAAGGGGAACATGAGGGGAAACACTTTCATTCAGAGGGTGTTGACAGTGTGGAATGAGAAGCCGTTGCAAGAGATGGATTTAAATGAGCTAGCTTTCATCATGTAAGAGAAGTTTGGATAGGTACACAGATGGGAGCGGTTTGGAGGGCTATGGTCCCGGTGCAGGTCAGTGGCGCTAGGCTGTTTAAATTGTTCTGCATGGACTAGATGGGCCAAAGGGCCTGTTTCTGTTCAGTACTTTTCTATAACTTTGTATCACACCAGCAATGCTTGGCAAAACAAAACAGAACACAGCTAGCAACAAAACGATCCCCTTCCCTACCTCCCACACACCCACACAGACATCCCTCCAACACCCTTACAGTTCTGCGGATTTCCAGTGGTTTTGCGGACGATGAGCCTGCGACTTTCGTGTTGGACCTCAGGCTTGTAGACCTATGCCTTCAGCCATTGGCCCCGGACTTCCAGTCTTTAAATCGACCTTCGGGGTTTGAACTTTGTTATCGATCCCAGAGCTCACTGGTGATGGAACTGCAAAACGCTGGCTTCAAACTCTGCTCTCGCCCACTTGCTTACCTGAGGGCACTTGCTTGCACAGTCATCGATCTCGGGACCCATGAACCTGGTAGGGGTACTTGCTAATCCGGTGGGCCACCAGCCCTGGTACTCAGTTTTCCTGGTCCACAGTGCTTCCCAGCTCAACCTCCATGCCTAGACTCTGAGCAGATATCTAAATCCTCCACACCTTTGTCCCTGAACCTTAACTCGACATCGAACTCCACTCTCCGCCCCCAAACTATCCATAATAAACAACTAAATATGAGCCATGAACTCACTGGACCCCGTAGCTCGATTCTATCTAGATCACTTTCCCTGCTGGCAGCTGCATATACAACCATCTCCCTGTGCTGGGATCTCTCATCTAGAGCCCACTTGTTTTGGGATCTCCCTGTAGGGGCTTTTCCCTATGTTGGCATCCCACGTGGAACCCTCTCCCTGTGACACATATGTTCGAATGCTGTTCATAGACTTCAGTTCAGCATTCAACACAATCATCCCTCAGAAACTGATTGGAAAGCTGAGCCTACTGGGCCTGAACACCTCCTTCTGCAACTGGATCCTAGACTTCCTGACTGGGAGACCTCAGTCAGTCCGGATCGGAGGCAGCATCTCCAGCACAGTCCATCTCGGTGGACTGGTTAGTATTCAAGGACTCGGCAGCTAACCTTGATGAGTATGCCTCAGCTGTCATGGACTTTATCTGGAAACGCACAGAGGACTGTGTGTCTCACAAGATGATCCAGGCATTCCCTAACCGGAAACCTTGGATGAATTATGAGGTCCAGTCCCTTTTGAAGGCTAGAGCTGCGGCTTTTAGGTCCGGGGATACCAGTCGCTACACGGAATCAAGCCGGGAGGAGGAGTATGGTCTGATGGTCCAGTTTTCCGAAGTGAGGTCGTTGGACAGAATGGTAGGCATCCTTGACTGCTGTGTAGCAGTGGTCAAGTATATTCAGGTCTCTAGTGGAGCAGGAGACATGTTGGTATAACTTTGGCAGCACTTTTCTGAGGTTGGCCTGGTTAAAGTCCCCAGCTGTAATGAGCAAAGCCTCCGGATACCTGGTCTCAAGTTCACTGATGTTGGCATACAGTGTGTTCAGAGCACAGTCCACGTCCGCCTGAGGGGGAATGTAGACCACTGTCAGTATTACCGAGGTGAATTCCTCTTCAATTCCGTGGAGCCCCTGTCGAGACGTGGACTAGTGTCCTTCTACGATTCAAGTTTGACTGAATCCCTGTTTATTTTCCAGTATTTCGAGAGAGACCCTCCCGGCCCATTGAGCCGTGTCACCCAGCAAACCATATCCATTTAAACCTAGCCTAATCACAGGATAATTTACAATGACCAAATACGCTATTGACCTGTACGGCTTTCATCTGTAGCAGGAAACCCATGTGGCTACATGCAGAAGGTACAGATTCCTTACTGAGAGTTTCCGAATTGAACTCAGAACTCCGAAGCCACTGTTAGGTGGATGGTATTCACCTGTCATGAAGGCCAATGGGTGATGATGATGATCTTCATTCACAAGCTTGGGTGGAAACTATGGAGATCCTGAGATGTCCAGATATCAAGATACCCCTCTTGGCCTCACCAGTGTAGTCCAAAGGAGAGTGAAGCAATAAGTTTGGCACCAGCTTGGCTGCAGGAGCTGCTGGAAGGATGTTCAATGATGTCCAACTGCCTTAGGGGCTCCACTCCAGATTTGATGTCTGGGCTTATTCCCAAACCCTTTGCCTCTCCTGAGGCTCCCCACAAGGCAGTGGGTCTATTTACCCATAGCTGGGGATCTGGTTCAAGGGCACCAGGGTGTGTACACACAGTGGTGGGCCTGCATGCTACATGTGCAGTGGCAAAATCTCCTCCACACCCTCTGTAGCTCAATTTGAGTCTGAAAGGAGATCACTTTCCATGTGTCGCCAGTGAGGAGGCACTACTTGAGGCTTGCTGTTGGAGAGGCTGTGTACTGGCAAGGAGAGACCTACACATTCAGCTCTCCTTTTTGCAAGACTGTTAGGTTGAGTGAACTCGGACTTTTCTCCTTGGAGCGACGGAGGATGACAGGTGACCTGACAGAGGTGTATAAGATGATGAGAGGCATTGATGGCTGAAATGGCTAACATGAAATGGCACAATTTTAAGATGTTCGGAAGTAGGTACAAAGGAGATATCAGGAGTAAGTTTTTTATGCAGATAGTGGTGAGTGCGTGGAATAGGCTGCTGGTGGTGGTGGAGGCGGATACGATAGGGTCTTTTAAGAGACTCGCGGACAGTTACATGGAGCTTGGAAAAATCGAGGGCTATGGGTAACCCGAGATAATTTCTAGGTAATTCCCCTGTTCAGCACAGCTTTGTGGGCCAAAGGGCCTGTATTGGACTGTATGTTATCTATTTTCTATGTTTCTATGAATACAGTAATTAAATAAGTGACGGATAGATAAATAAATAATTGCAGATGAGGAATAATGAAGTAGTGACATGGACTATTCTGAAATCTGATGCTGGAAGGGAAGGAGCAGCTCCTAAAGTATTGAATAGGTCTTCAAGCTGCTCTACCTCCTCCCCACTTGCAGTAATGAAATGATGGCTTATCCCAGACGCTGAGCATCTTTAAGCGTGGATGTCACCTTCCTGAGGCACCACGTTAAGATGTCTTTAGTGGTGGGGTGGGTTGTGCCCAAGCTGGAACTAGATTTGTTTACAACCCGGTGCAGCTTTTCCCAATCCATGTGCAATGCCCAAAGAAGACAGAAACTCAACCGTTCTGAATGCTCTCCATGGTGCATCTGTAGGAATTTGCTGGAGTTTTAGGTGACATATTGATTTGCTTCATACTTCTTTTAAGTATAGCCACTGGCATGCTTCCTTCATGATTATGTCATGTTTAGCCCAGGGTAGATCCACTGAGATATCAACACACTGATCGGCTTCTCTGGTATCGTGGAGAAAAAAATATTGTTGTTATGACAGCAAGCCACAGGGCTTTCTATCTCCTTCCTGTGCTCTGATACATCTTGATATAGCAACTGCTCTGTTTATGTCAAGAAGAAATAACAAAATGTTTTGGAATGCAGCCCAAAAAGGAGAAAATATGTTTATATATAAAACATATACAGTAGATATATATTCCAGATGTTCAGTTCAAGCACAACACTTCTAACTTGTCAACGTGTTGGGCCCAGGTCAGATTTATTCAGGAGCTCTGTCCAGAATTGGATCATTTCGGGGTAATAAATGTGAATAAGAATGAAGGTGTCCCAGGATGTGCCCACTGTTTGATGGAACCTGACTCAAACCAACATCCCTGAATGTACACTCTGGAATGTAAAAGACTGAGGACAGATCCCATAGAAACCTATTGAATGGGGGCCTGAGGGGCCTAGTTAGAGTGGATGTGAAGAGGATATTTCCTTTGGTGGGGGAGTCTATGACCAGAGTGTGCAGTCTCAAAATAGAGGGAACATTTTAGAAGAGAGATGAGGAGGAATTTCTCTTTAAGCCAGAGGGTGATAAATCTGTGGAATTTGTTGCACAGCAGCTGAGTAGGCCAGGTCACTAGATGTATTTAAGGTGGAGATTGGTAAGGTCTTGATTATTTAGGTTATGGGGAGAAGGCAGGAAATGGGATTAAGAGGGAAATCGATTAAGCATGATAAAGTAGCGGAGCAGACTCAATGGGCCATATGGCCTAGTTCTACCCCTATGTCTTGTGATCTAATTTAGTCACTTTGGTCATCTCCCAGGCTCCAGGAAACCCAATCCCTTCATGGCACAGGAGAAGACCACACTGACAACCTGCACATGTCCACTGCTCGGTCAGGAAGTAAAATACGTCCCAGTTCAGACTTCCGACCAGCAGAGAAGGGAAGAAATCAGATGATTTGAGCAAAGTGAAATGAAATTATGAGGTAGAGCCACGAAGGGAGCCTCTGTCACTGGGGGAGAGTTGACCTAGGATGATCCAGCACTCTTGTCATCTTGAACCTATCCTTTGCCCAGGAAGTGAATAAAAATCCCTTTAGGCCTCTGGAAATGTGTTTCCTTTTCTCCTGTAGAAGCTTGAGTTATACCTTGTCAGCTCTTTGGGATAGGATCATAGGGACAATGGAGTACAGCACAGAAAAAGGCCCTTTGAACTATTCTTCTGCCTAGCCCTGCTGACCTCCACCTTGTACATGGCCCTCCATACCCCTCCAATCTTATCCAATTTTCCAATCTTCTATTAAATTTTGAAACCAAACCCATGTCCACCACTTCTGCAGTCAGCTCGTTTCACACTCTCACCAACCTCTGAGTAAAAATGCTCTCCCTCAGGCTCCCCTGAAAATGTTCACCTTTCACCCTTAACCTATGACCTCCAATAGAACATAGAATATCCTTAGATTCAGGATCAGTTCCTGAGGATTGGAGAATGGCTAATGTTATCCCACTTTCTAAGAAAGGAGGGAGGGAGAAAACAGAGAACTATCGACCTGTCAGCCTGACATCGGTGGTGGGGAAGATGCTAGAGTCCATTAATAAGGATGAAATAGTGGCATATCTAGATAACAGTGATAGGATTGGGCTGAGCCAGCATGGATTTACCAAGGGTAAATCATGCTTGACTAACCTGTTGGAGTTTTTCGAGGATGGAATCAGGAAGTTAGATGGGGGAGATCCAGTGGATATAGTGTACCTCGATTTTCAGAAGGCATTTGATAAGGTCCCACATTGGAGATTGGTGGGTAAAATCAAAGCTCAGGGCATCGGGGGGAAGACATTGACATGGATAGAAAACTGGTTGGCAGATAGAAAGCAAAGGGTAGTGGTGAATGGGTGTTTCTCGGAATGGCAGGTGGTGACTAGTGGAGTGCCACACAGCTCGGTATTGGGACCACAGCTGTTTACAATTTACATCAACTATTTGGATGAAGGCATTGAAAATAACATCAGCAAATTTGCTGATGATACTAAGCTGGGTGGCAGTGTGGCATGTGATGAGGATGTTAGGAAAATTCAGGGTGACTTGGATAGGCTGGTTGAGTGGGCGGATACTTGGCAGATGACCTTTAATGTGAGTAAGTGTGAGGTTATCCACTTTGGGAGTAAGAACAGGTAGGCAGATTATTATCTGAACGGTGTAGAGTTAGGTAAGGGAGAAATACAAGGAGATCTAGGAGTCCTTGTTCATCAGTCACTGAAGGTGAATGAGCAAGTGCAGCAGGCAGTGAAGAAGGCTAATGGAATGTTGGCATTTATTACAAAGGGAATTGAGTACAAGAGCAAGGAAATCCTCTTGCATTTGTACAGAGCCCTGGTGAGACCACACCTGGAGTTTTGTGTACAGTTTTGGTCTCCAGGGTTAAGAATGGACATCCTGGCTGTAGAGGAAGTGCAGCGTAGATTCACGAGGTTAATTCCGGGGATGTCTGGACTGTCTTACGCAGAGAGGTTAGAGAGACTGGGCTTGTACATGCTGGAATTAAGGAGATTGATAGGGGATCTGATTGAAACATATAAGGTTATTAAGGGATTGGACAAGATAGAGGCAGGAAATATGTTCCAGATGCTGGGAGAGTCCAGTACCAGAGGGCATGGTTTGAGAATAAGGGGTAGGTCATTTAGGACAAGGTTAAGGAAAAACTTCTTCTCCCAGAGAGTTGTGGGGGTCTGGAATGCACTGCCTCGGAAAGTAGTGGAGGCCAATTCTCTGGATGCTTTCAAGAAGGAGCTAGATAGGTATCTTATGGATAGGGGAATCAAGGAAAATGGGGACAAGGCAGGAACCAGGTATTGATAGTAGTTGATCAGCCATGATCTCAAAATTGTGGTGCAGGCTGGAAGGGCCGAATGGTCTACTTCTGCACCTATTGTCTATTGTCTAATAGTACAGCACATCACAGGCCCTTCGGCCCACAATGTTGTGTCAACCCTCAAACCCTGCCTCACATATAACCCCCCACCTTAAATTCCTCCATACCTGTCTAGTAGTCTCTAAAACTCCACTAGTGTGTCTTCCTCCACCACTGACTCAGGCAGTGCATTACAGGCACCAACCACTCTCTGAGTGAAAAAACTTCCTCTAATATCCCCCTTGAACTTCCCTCCCCTTACCTGAAAGCCATGTCCTCTTGTACTGAGCAGTGGTGCCCTGGGGAAGAGGCACTGGCTGTCCACTCTGTCTATTCCTCTTAATATCTTGTATACCTCTATCATGTCTCCTCTCATCCTCCTTCTCTCCAAAGAGTAAAGCCCTCGCTCCCTTAATCTCTGATCATAATCCATACACTCAAAACCAGGCAGCATCCTGGTAAATCTCCTCTGGACCCTTTCCAATGTTGCCACATCCTTCCTATAGTGAGGTAACCAGAACTGTACGCAGTACTCCAGGTGTGGCCTAACTAGAGTTTTATAGAGCTGCATCATTACATCACATCTCTTAAACTCCATCCCTCAACTTATGAAAGCTAACAACCCATAAGCTTTCTTAACTACCCCATCTACCTGTGAGGCAACTTTCAGGGATCTGTGGACATGTACCCCCAGATCCCTCTGCTCCTCCACACTACCAAGTATCCTGCCATTTACTTTGTACTCTGCCTTGGAGTTTGTCCTTCCAAAGTGTACCACCTCACACTTCTCCGGTTTGAACTCCATCTGCCATTTCTCAACCTACTTCTGCATCCTATCAATGTCTCTCTGCAATCTTCGACAATCCACAACATTATCCACAACACCACCAACCTTTGTGTCATCTGGAAACTTGCCAACCCACCCTTCTACCCCACATCCAGGTCATTAATAAAAATCACGAAAAGTAGAGATCCCAGAACAGATCCTTGTGGGACACCACTAGTCACAACCCTCCAATCTGAATGTACTACCTCCACCACGACCCTCTGCCTTCTGCAGGCAGCCAATTCTGAATCCACCTGGCCAAACTTCCCTGGATCCCATGCCTTCTGACTTTCTGAATAAGCCTACCATGTGGAACCTTGTCAAATGCCTTACTAAAATCCATGTAGATCACATCCACTGCACTACCCTCATCTATATGCCTGGTCACCTCCTCAAAGAACTCTATCCGGCTTGTTAGGCATGATCTGCCCTTCACAAAGCCATGCTGACTGTCCCTGATCAAACCATGATTCTCTAAATGCCCATAGATCCTATCTCTAAGAATCTTTTCCAACAGCTTTCCCACCACAGACGTAAGGCTCACTGGTCTATAATTATCTGGACTATCCCTACTACCTTTTTTAAACAAGGGGACAACATTCGCCTCCCTCCAATCCTCTGGTACCATTCCTGTGGACAACGAGGACATAAAGATCCTAGCCAGAACCTCAGCAATCTCTTCCCTCGCCTCGTGGAGCAGCCTGGGGAATATTCCATCAGGCCCTGGGGACTTATCTGCCCCAATATATTTTAACAACTCCAACACCTCCTCTCCCTTAATATCAACATGCTCCAGAACATCAACCTCACTCATATTGTCCTCACCGTCATCAAGTTCCCTCTCATTGGTGAATACCGAAGAGAAGTATTCATTGAGGACCTCGCTCACTTCCACAGCCTCCAGGCACATCTTCCCACTTTTATCTCTAATCAGTCCTACCTTTACTCCTGTCATCCTTCTGTTCTTCACATAATTGAAGAATGCCTTGGAGTTTTTCTTTACCCTACTTGCCAAGGCCTTCTCATGCCCTTCTCAGCCCCTTCTTAAGCTCCTTTCTTGCTACCCTATATTGCTCAATAGACCCATCTGATCCTTGCTTCTTAAACCTCATGTATGCTGCCTCCTTCCACCTGACTAGATTTTTCACTTCACTTGTCACCCATGGTTCCTTCTCCCTACCATTCTCTATCTTTCTCACTGGGACAAATGTAGCCCTAACATCCTGCAAAAGATCCTTAAACACCAACCACATGTCCGTAGTACATTTCCCTGCAAAAACATCATCCCAATTCACATCTGCAAGTTCTAGCCTTATAGCCTCATAATTTGCTCTTCCCCAATTAAAAATTTTCCTGTCCTCTCTGATTCTATCCTTTTCCATGATAATGTTAAAGGCCAGGGAGCGATGATCACTGTCCCCCAGATGCTCACCCAGTGACAGATCTGTGACCTGACCCGGTTCGTTAACTAATACTAGATCCTGTATGGCATTCCCCCTCGTCGGTCTGTCAACATACTGTGACAGATTCCTGTCAACAAACTCTGCCCCATCTAAACCCTTGGAACTAATCAAGTGCCAATCAATATTAGGGAAGTTAAAGTCACCCATGATAACAACCATGTTATTTTTGCACCTTTCCAAAATCTGCCTCTCAATCTGCTCCTCGGTATCTCTGCTGCTACCAGGGGGCCTATAGAATACCCCCAGTAGAGTAACTGACTTCCTGGTCCTGACTTCCTGGTCCTGACTTCCACCCATACTGACTCAAAAGAGGATCCTGTTATTGCACTGGCAGCAATCCTGAGAAAGCCACCCTTGAGGTCCTGTTCTTCAGCCTTCTGCCTAGTTCCCGAAACTCACACTTCAGGACCTCATCCCTCTTCCTGCCTATGTCGGTACCAACATGTATCATGACTTCTGGTTGCTTTCCCTCTCGTACCAGGATGTCATGCACCCGGTCAGAGACATCCCGGACCCTGGCACCCGGGAAGCAACAAACCATGCGGGTGTCATTCTCATGTCCACAAAATCTCCTGTCTGCTCCCCTGACTATAGATTCTCCAATGACGACAGCTCTCCTCTTCTCCATCCTATCCTTCTGCTCCACAGGGTCAGACTCAGTGCCAGAGGCCCTGCCACCGTGGCTCACACCTGGTCGGTCGTCCTCGCCAACAGCATCCAGGACGGTAAACTTATTATTCAGGGGAATGGCTACAGGGGTGCTCTGCAATACCAGTCTACTCTCCTTCAGTTTCCCCCCTCGGACTGTCACCCAATGACCTGCTTCCAGCAGCCTAGGTGTGACTACCTCCCTGTAGCTCTCATCTATGATTGCCTCATTCTCCCTTATGAGTCGAAGGTCACCCAGCTGCTGCACCAGATTCCTCACACAGTCTTCCAGATCGCCCAGCCACAAGCACTTCCGGCAGATGTGACTCTGCAGGAGAGGGGAGTTCCCCCAAGACTGCCACATCTCACAGGAGAGGCACATCACTGTCTCAGGAGGCATTGCAAAGACTGGGAACAAACTCGTCCTCCGCCTCTTCTCGTCAAAGCTTCAAATCTCCACTCCTTCACTGACGGCTTTCCACAGGCCACTCCGCTTGAGCTACCCTTCTAATTATTTGTTTGAGCTTTTCAAACTGCTTGGTCACCTGACCTCGATTGCCCAATCCGCTGCTTTCTACTGAGTCTGAGCTATTCAAATCTTGATTGTCTAATCAACGGCTTTCTGCTGAGCTATTCAAATCTTGATTGACTTGATTGCGCAGTCCAACTGCCAAAACTGCCAGAATCTCTCGAGTCAAAGCCTCAAATTTCCACTCCTTCACTGGCCCACTCACCTACTGTCCACGTTCCACAGGCCAGTGATAATTTAGTGGAGAATGATAGTTTAGTGGAGAAAGCCTGCTTGCAGTTACCCAGTCTCTACCCCTTATAACTTTGTATACCTCTCTCTCACATCTCCCCTCATTTCTCCTTAAAATGTATCTACTTTTTGAACCAAATTAGACATCTAGTATCATTTACCCTAAATAGACTAAGATCCTTTGAGAGCTTCTTTAGTCTATGGCGTTAATGATATGTTAAGCTTCATCCATGCCCTTATGATTTATTTTCTAATTTTTTGCTACACCTGATGGCAGTGCATGTCCTGTTGACTGTTCTGAGTATCTGTAGTAAATGGATGTCTCCTATAATGGGAGAAAGGTCTTGAGGGGAGTGGCCATATTTGGGAGAGGAGTCCACAGAAGAGGATTTAGTGGTGTAGTGAAGGTGAAGGTGTATCTGTCATCTGTCTGCCCATCTATCTACCTATACAATAGGCAGGAGAAACTTACCAGCAGGTCAGACAGCATCTACAGAAATGAGTAACCAGTCGACATTTCGTGCGGACACCCTTCTTCAGACCAGTGCAAGCAGAGAGTGGCTGCAGGGGGATTGTTAGATAGGGGCTGTAGGGTGGCAGTCGCCACTAAGTTGCATCAGGCATGTACCGGTGACTTTCAGGAGAGGGAAAGGGAATAGGCTGCAATCCTGAGTACCCCTGTGGCTTTTCACCTCAATAATTAGTATACCGTTGTTGCTACTGTTGGGGCTGTCCTAGCAGGGTCCCTGGTACTGAGCCTGGCTCTCTGGTTCAGAAAGGAAGGGTGGGGTGGAGAAGAGGAGTGCAGCAGGGATAGGGGATTCCATGATCTGTGGAGCAGAAAGCTGATTCTCTGGATGTGAAAGCGACACCCTGATGGTGTGTTGGGTTTCGGAATGTCTCGGATAATTCTAAAAGGAGGAGGGTGAACAGCCAGAAGTCTTGGTACATATTGGCAACAATGACGTACGTTGGAAAAGGGAGGAGGCCTTGAACAGGAAATATAGGGAATTAAGCAGAATGCAGAAACAGAAGTTTTCCGGGGTAGTAATCTCTAGATTCCTGCCTGTGCCATGCACTATTAAAAATAGGATGATCTGGCAGATGAATGCACGGCCGAAGAATTGGTGCAGAGAGCAGGGATTTGGGTTTCTGGATCATTGGGATCCCTTCTGGTGAGGTATGACCTGTACAAAAAGGACAGATTAGAGCTGAATCTGAGGGGGATCAATATCCTTCCAGGAAGGTTTCGCTGGAGCTGCGGGGAATGTTTTAAGATAATTTGGTGGGGGATGTGAATCAGAATGATGGGGCTAATCCCTGCCCTTCCCTCTCCAGTAGTGGGTAAATATTTTCACACCGAGCCCTTGGTGTGGCTGCTTCGAGCTTCAGCACATCCCTCAGTGTGTATCCCTGCTGCCTGGCCTGTGTCAACTGGCAGCACTCCTCAGGGGCACGCCGATGAGCTGGCAAACCAACGACATTCCAAAGGGCATCCTTCAAAGCACCGGGAATTCTCTTGTTGATCCTTCACACTGTCAACTGCGGTCCCTCTGCTGTGATCACATGCAAACTCTTTTCCCTTTACTCTGCATTATCGCCCACACACTCTCCCGGTGACAGAATCTCCCTTGCCATTTCTCTTCTCGCTCCCCGCTATTCTTTCCGCTGTACAAGTTTCACTTTGCCCAGTACAGCCTCTCTCTGGTTGGTGAACGAGCTCAGCTGTATTTAATTTACATCTGGGCAGGGGCGCAATGCCCATGGTCCAGTGTGGGCTCCTGCTGTGCTATGAAGAGGCGAGTTCTGCTGGAGCCCTCCCGGGTAATTGGTCAGGGTGGTTAAAGTTGAGGGAATTGTGTTTGATTCACTTGGAGTGTAAAAGTGCCTATCAGAGGACTGTGTCCAGAATTAGCTTCCTTCTGGACTGAGAGCGCAAAACAACAGTCCTGCACTTCTCTCTAAGCAGCTGAAACATTCTCCGGCCAACCCAACTTGATAAAGGTATGTTTTTGACATTTACACACAAAATGCCGAGGGAACTCAGCAGGTCAGGCAGCATTTATAGAGAGGAATAAAGAGCCTTCATCAGGTTTTGGCCCGAAACACCGATTGTTTATTCTTCTTCGTAGATGCTCTATGACCTGCTGAGTTCCTCCAGCATTTTGTGTGTTACTCTGGATTTCCAGAGCTGCTGAATCACGTGTGCTTTTTTAAGGAGGATGTGAGGTGGGGGGCAATTTTGAAAAACACCGTGGTCGCTGTCATATCTCTGCACGGGACCACTTCCAGTGACGGAAGTTTCCCAACCATTCTGCTCTACCCGCCCCTCCATGTATTTCGGTCCCTCAACTAATTTTGTTTCTTTTACTTTCAACAACCTCTCCCACAATGTCGCAAAAACAAAGCAGCAGGTTGTGGACTACAGGAGGTATGTAGACAGGCTAACCCATATTGACATCAATGGATCTGGGGTTGAGAGGGTGAACAGCTTTAAATTCCTCGGTCTAAACATCACCAAAGATCTCTCATGGTCTGTACGTACCAGCTGTGTGGTGAAAAAGACACAACAGCACCTCTTTTACCTAAGTTGATTGAAGAAGTTTGGTATGGGCCCCCAAATCCTATAGGGGCACGATTGAGAGCATCCTGACTGGCTGCATCACTGCCTGGTATGGGGACTGTACTTCCCTCAATCACCGGACTCTGCAGAGAGTGGTGCGGACTGCCCAGCACATCTGTAAATGTGAACTTCCCATTATTCAGGACATTTACAAAGACAGGTGTGTAAAAAGGGCCCGAAGGATCATTGGGGATCCGAGTCACCACAACCACAACTGTTCCAGCTGCTACCATCCAGGAAATGGTACCACAGCATAAAAGCCAGGACCAACAGTCACCGGGACAGCTTCTTCCGCCAGGCCATCAGACTGCTTAATTCATGCTGACACACTGTATTTCTATGTTATATTGACTATCCTGTTGTACATAAAATTTATTATAAATTACTATAATTGCACATTTAGATGGAGACATAATGTAAAGATTTTTACTCATGTATATGAGGGATGTAAGTAATAAAGTCAATTCAATTCAATTCAATTCAGAGTGAACGCTCTCTGCCTCCGTCTGCTGGTCGAGGAATCTGGCTGGGATATATTTTAATTTATGTCTGGACAAGGCTGGATGTCTGCTGCCCAATGTGGGCTCTTGCTGTGCCTTGAAGAGGGTGGGTTTTGCTGGAGCCCGCCTGGCGTCACACATTCTGTTCTTGTCCCCTGTTATTTTCAGCCCTCAGTTGCTTTTACTTTACACAGAACAGCTGCCTTTTGCCTCCCTCTGCTGGCCGGAGGACAGAGGTGGATGCATTTTAATTTACACTCAGTGGCCACTTTATTAGGTACACCTGCTCGTTAATGCAAACATCTGCTCAATCAATCATGTGGCAGCAACTTAATGCATAATAGCACACAAACATGGTCAAGGGGTTCAGTTATTTATCAGATCAAACATCAGAATGGGGAATTAATGTGATCAAAGTGACCTTTACTATGAAAGGATTGTCGGTGCCAGAAAGAGTGGCTTGACTACCTTAGAAACTGCTGATCTGGAAATTTCATGCACTGCAGCCTCTGGAATTTACAGAGAAGGATGTAGTAAACAAAGAAAAAATCCAGTGAGAGGCAGTTCAATGGGCGAAAACGCCTCATTAATGAGAGGTCAGAGGAGATTTGCTAGACCGGTTCAAGTTGACAGGAAGGCGACAGTAACACAAGTAACCACACGTTACAACAGTGATGTGTACAGAGCATGTTGGAATGCACACTATGTTGAGTCTTGAACTGGATGGCTACAGCAGCAGAAAGCCACAGCAGGTTGCAGTCCTTTTCGTAATAAATTGGCTACTGTGAGCGTGTCAGAGCAGCGGGTGATAACATGGTGTCCATTGTGTGTGCCCACTGATCTTGGCTGAAAGAAGATCTCTGTTGGAAGCTTAACATCCAAGGATACACACTGTCCCTAAAGGACTGGCAGGTAGGCAGAGCTGCTTGTGTAGCTCTGTTGGTTAGAAACATGAAATCAAATACTTATAATGGGATCATCGGAAGATATAGAATTCTTGTGGGTAGAGCTAAGTGTTACGTACCCGTGACACGTGACAGTGGTACCCTTGTCATGTGACTGGGGTTGAAGTTATACTGGACATGAGGTAATGGTCTTGTGATGGTGGAGTGATGTCATTTTCCCACCAGTAGAGGTCATGGGACAGGTTTTTTTCTACAGGGTATAAAAGGAAGACCCACCCTGTCAGGTGGGGCAGTTCGTGGCGGAATTTGCCAAGATGACTTCATGTCCCTGCGTGATTTAATGTGATGACGTAGTTTAGTTAAAAATGAAGTTCTATATAATGCCTAAAGTTTAAAAGGTCATTGCCAACGGTTTCTTTGCTGGTGGAGAGTGAAGAAAAGTTTGGAAGGTAAAAATCGAGGAGAACCGATTTTCGAAGGTGGAAAAGTTCGACCTTGTTTGATCCTCATTCGGAAGGATTTCGTTGACTATTCTCGCTGTTAATCCCTGGGTTGACCAGAAAGGATTGAGAATAGTATGGAAGAAAGGTCAGTACCTTTAAGCCGTTATATTTTATAAAATTCTTCGTGGGAAAGTTCGACGCCGGGGAATCGAAGGACATCGACGTGGAAGAGAATTTACATCGTTTTAAAAAGTCTCTCCTTTTAAAAGTACTGTGAGCTTTTGAACTTTCGGCATATCACTCTAAAGAACTGTTTTCTTTTGGCATACTGTTTTAAAGAACTGTTTTTTTTTCAATACCGCTTTAAAGACTGTTTGGGACTGCAAAGCTATTAAGAACTGTTTGAGCAGCTGCCCAGCAGCTGAGTTCCGGTCATGTTTGAGTTTGTTTACTTTTGAGGGGGTTTGTTTTCAGTGTTTAATAAACGTGTTATTTGTTATAAAAACCCTTGCCTATCTCATCTATATTTATTGTTGCCTGAATACGTAACATAAGAAACTGCAAGATTAAAAGGATGGGAGTTATATACAGGCCTCTAATCAGTAACCATGATATGAAGTACAAACGGAGATAGAAGATGCATGTAAAAAGGGCAATGTTATGACTCCATGATAGTCATGGAGATTTTGATATGTTGGTAGATTGGGAAAATTAGGTTGGTGATGGATCGCAAGAAAAGGACTATGTTAAATACCTTTGGGATGGCTTTATTTGGGCAGCTTGTGGTTAAGCCAGCCAAGAAAAAGCAATTCTGGATTGGGTGTTTTAACATGGATCTGATTTGATTAGGGACCTTTAGGTAGGAAAGTGAGGAGGTCCTGAAGAGAGATTTTAGGGAGCTAGGCAGAAAGCTGAGAAATAGGATCTCCATGGTAGTAAGCTCTGGATTGCTGCCCATGCCATGCGCCAGTGAAGGTAACAATAGGATGATTTGGCAAGTCTGAGGAACTGGTGCAGGAGGCAAGGGTTCAGATTCATGAATCACTGTTATCTCTTCTGGGGAAGGGGTGACCTATACAAAAGCTACGTGTTCTGGGATCCTGGTTCAGCCATAATAATGGAGCAGACTCAATGGGCTGAATGGTCTAATTCAGTTCCCATGTCTTATGGTCTTGCAGTCTTATGGGTTACAACTGAACACACTAGCAGGTTTGCTAGAATTATTCGGGAGAGTTTAAGCTAATTTGTCAGGAGGATGGGAACCAGAGTGATAGTGTTGAAGGTGAGGTAGGTTTACAAACAGAGGCAGTGCGTAATGAGACTCCTAGCAAGCAGAGGCTGATAATAGGGCAAAATTGCAGAAAAGAGGATGAGATGCAATTTAAAAGGCGGCCAAAATCGAAAAGGGTAAACACAGGACTGAAGGTGTTATATCTGAAAATATGTAGGATTAGGAATAAAGAAGATGAACTTGTAGCACGGTTAACAATTGGCATGTATGATGTTGTGGCCATCAGTGAATCATGGCTGATAGAAGATTATAGCTGGGAGTTTAGTGTTCAAGGATACACAATGTATCAAAAGGACAGGCAGATGAGATGGCATGGCTCTGTTAGTAAAGAATTAAACAAAATCACTGGAAAGAGGTGACGTATGGTTGCAAGATGCTGAATCATTGTGGGTGGAGCTAAGAAACTGCAAGGGTAAAAAGACCCTGACGGGAGTTCGAAGCATAGAAAACCTACAACACAATACAGGCCCATCAGCCCACAAAGCTGTGCCAAACATGTCCATACCTTAGAAATTACCCAGGGATACCCAGAGCCCTCTATTTTTCTAAACTCCATGTACCTATCCAGGAGTCTCTTAAAAGACCTTATCGTATCTTCCTCCACCACTGCCACCAGCAGCCCATTCCACACACTCACCACTCTCTGCATAATAAACTTACCCCTGCCATCTCCTCCGTACCTACATCCAAACACCTTAAAACTGTGCCCTCTCATGCTAGCTATTTCCACCCTGAGATTATCCACACGATCAATGCCTCTCATCACCTTATACACCTCTATCAGGTCACCTCTTATCCTCCGTCATTCCAAGGAAAAAAGGCCGAGTTCACTCAACCTATTCTCATAAGGGATGCTTCCCAATCCAGGCAACATCCTTGTAAATCTCCTCTGCACTCTTTCTGTGGTTTCCACATCCTTGCTGCAGTGACATGACCAGAACTGAGCACAGTACTCCAAGTGGGGTCTGGCCAGGGTCCTATATAGCTGCAACATTACCTCTCAGCTCTTAAACTCAATCCCACGATTGATGAAGGTCAATGCACCGTATGCCTTCTGAAGCACAGAGTCAACCTGCACAGCAACTTTGAGTGTCCCACGGACTCGGACCTCAAGATCCCTCTGATGCTCCACACTCCCAAGAGTCTTACTATTAATACTATATTCTGCCATCATGATGAAATCTGCAGATGCTGGAAATTAAAGCAACACACACAAAATGCTGGTGGAACACAGCAGGCCAGGCAGCATCTATAGGAAGAAGCACTGTCAATGTTTTGGGCCGAGACACTTCGTCAGGACTAACTGAAAGGAAAGATCAGCTACTTTTGACAGGGTGTTGTGCAATGCACTGGAATTGATTAGAGAGCTTAAGGTAAGAGAACCCATAGGGGAAAGTGGTCATAATATGATAGAATTCACCCTGCAATTTGAGAAGGTGAATTTAAAGCCAGAGGTACCAGTATTACAGTGGAGTAGAGGGAATTACAGAGGTATAAAGGAGGGGTTGGCCAAAATTGGAAAAGAACGTTGGCAAAGATGACGGCAGAAAAGCAATGACAGGAATTTCTGGAAGGCATAGGATATATACATCCCAAAGAGGAATAAGTGTTCTAAAGGCAAGATGGGAAAACCGTGGCTATCAAGAGAAGTCAAAGGCAACAAAAAAAAAATAAAGAGGGCACATATAATAGAGCAAAAAACAGTGTGAGCAGAGGATTGTGATGCTTTTAAAAATCAACAGAAGGCAACTAGAAAGTAATTTAGGCGGAATACGAAACTAATCTGGCCAATAATTTAAAAAGGATACAAAAAGTTTCTGCAGATATATAAAGTGTAAAAGAGAGGCGAAAGTGGATATTGGACTGCTGGAAAATGATGCTGGAGAGGTAGTAATGGGAGACAAGGAAATGGCGGACATACTGATTATATATTTTGCATCAGTCTTCACTGTGAAACGCACCAGCAGTATGTTGGGATTTGAAGAGTGCCGGAGATCAGAAGTGCATGAATTTGCCATTACTTGGGACAAGGTGCTTGAGAAACTGAAAGGTCTGAAGCTAGGTACATCACCAGAATCAGATGGTGTACACTCTAGAATTCTGAAGGAGGCAGCTGAAGAGATTGTGAAGGTATTAGCATTGATCTTAAATCACTAGATTCTGGAATGGTTCTGGAATATTGGACAATTTCAAATGTCACTCCACCCTTCCAGAAGTGAGAGAGGTAGAGGAAAGAAAATTATAGGCAAGATGGTCAGACCTCAGAGGCTGGGAAGATATTGGAGTCGATTGTTAAATATGTGTTTTCAGTCTCCTTGGAGGCACATGATAAAATAGGGTGTAATCAGCATGGTTTCATTAAGTGAAAATCTTGCCTGACAAATCTGTTGGTATTATTTGAAGAAGTAAGAATCAGGACAGACAAGGGATAATCGATGGCTGTAATGTACTTACATTTTCAGAAGGCCTTTGATAAAGTGCAACACATGATGATGTTAAACAGGTTAAGAGCCCATGGTATTACAGGAAATATACTACCATGGATAGAGCAGTGGCTGTGTGGTAGTAGGCAAAGATTGGGAATAAAGGGAGCCTTTTCTGGTTGGTTGCTGGTGACTAGTAGTATTCCATATGGGTCTGTGTTGGGACTGCTTCTTTTTACATTATATGTGAACGACTTGAATGGTGGAATTGATGGCTTTGCTGGAAAATTTATGGATGATACAAAGATATATAGAGAGCTCCAGGAGGGCTAGACAGATTAGGATAATGGGAACAGAAATGGGAAATGGAATGCAGTGACTAGAACTGTATGGTCATTCACTTTGGTAAAATAAGTAAAAGGGCAGACTATTTTCTAAAAGGAGAAAAATTTAAAAATCTGAGATACAAAGGGACTTGGGAGTGCTTTTCACGCTTCGCTAAAGGTTAATTTGCAGCTTGAGTTCGTGATGAGGAAGGCAAATCCGGTGGTAACATTCATTTCAGGAGGATTAGAGTATAAAAGCAAGGATGTAATGTTGAGGTTTCACTTGGAATTCTGTGAGCAGTGTAGGGCTGGTTATCTTAGAAAGGATGTGCTGAGATTGGAGTGGGTTCAAAGGAGGTTCCAGAAAATGATTCCAGGATTGAATGGTTCTCATATGAAGAGTGCTTGATGGCCTTGGGCCTGTATTCACTGAAATTCAGAAGAATGAGGGTAGACCTAATTGAAATCTATCGAATTTTGAAAGGCCTTGGTAGGTTGGCAGTGGTGAGAAAGTTTCCTATGGTGGCCAAGCCTAGGACCAGATGACACATCCTTAGAATACAAGGGCATCCTTTTTGAATGGAGATGAGGAAGAATTTCTTTAGCTAGAGAGTAGTGAATCTCTGGAATTCGTTGCCGCATTCAACTGTGCAGTCTAAGTCTTTACATAGATTTAAGGCAGCAGTTGATAGATTCTTGATTAGTCTGGGCATGACGGGGTAGGGAGAGAAGGCAGGAGATAGGGCTTGAGAGAGAAAATGGATCAGCTATGATGAAATGCCAGAACAAAGTTGATGGGCCAAATGGCCTAATTCTGCTCCCATATCTTACGGTCTGATGGTAAAGGAACCCTTAGGAGACAGTGAACATAACATGGTATGCTGTAATTCACCCTTCAGTTTGAGAGGGAGAAGTTAAAGTCAGATGTATCAGTATTATATTGGAAGAAGTGGAATTACAGAGGCGTGAGAAAGGAGCTGGCTGAAGTTGATTGGAAGAGGACACCAGCAGGGATGGTGGCATAACAGCACTAGCTGGATTTTCTGGGAGGTGTTCGGGGTTTACTGCATGACAGAAGACAGGAAACTATAGGTTAGCTAGGTTGACCTCAGTGGTTGGGAAGATGTTGTAGTGCATTAGTAAGAATGCAATTTCAGGGTATTTAGATAGATTGATAGATAGATAGATAGATAGATAGATAGATAGATAGATAGATAGATAGATAGATACTTTATTCATCCCCATGGGGAAATTCAACAATTTTTCCAATGTCCCATACACTTGTTGTAGCAAAACTAATTACATACAATACTTAACTCAGTAAAAATATGATATGCATCTAAATCACTCTCTCAAAAAGCATTAATAATAGCTTTTAAAAAGTTCTTAAGTAGTTTACTTAAATACATTGAGTCCTAACCCCGGCACTTTAACATATCTTACTCCTGGTGGTTGAATTGTAAAGCCGAATGGCATTGGGGAGTATTGATCTCTTCATCCTGTCTGAGGAGCATTGCATCGATAGCAACCTGTCGCTGAAACTGCTTCTCTGTCTCTGGATGGTGCTATGTAGAGGATGTTCAGGGTTTTTCATAATTGACCGTAGCCTACTCAGCGCCCTTCACTCTGCTACCGATGTTATACTCTCCAGTACTTTGCCCACAACAGAGCCCGCCTTCCTTACCAGCTTATTAAGATGTGAGGCGTCCCTCTTCTTAATGCTACCTCCCCAACACGCCACCACAAAGAAGAGGGCGCTCTCCACAACTGACCTATAGAACATCTTCAGCATTTCACTATAGACATTGAATGACGCCAACCTTCTAAGGAAGGCACATGATAAGATAGACTAATGCCGGCATGGTGTTCCAAAGGGGAAAAATTGCCTGATAAATCTACTAGAAATTTTTGTGGAAATAATAGACAATATAGACAAAAGAGGGCCGTGTAAGTCGTTTACTTGGAGTTACCAAAAGAATTTGAAAGCTGCTACGCATGAGGCTGCTAATCAAGATAAGAGCCCATGGTCTGACAGGAAAGACACTAGTATGGATAGAATATTGTCAGACTAACAGGAAGCAAAATGTGGGAGTAAAGGGGGACTTTGCTGGTTGACTTCTGGTGACTACTCGTGTTTTGCTCCGGCTGCTGTTGGGACCGCTTCTTTTCACATTATATATCAATGATTTTGCATGTTTTTTTGGAATTGCTGGCTTTGTGGCCAAGTTTGTGGACGATTAAAAGGTATGTGGAAGGACGGGTGGTGTTGAAAGAATAGGGGACTGCAGAATGCCTTATACAGATTTGGAGAATGCGCTAAGATGTGGTAGATGGAATACAGTTTTGGGAAAGTATGGCCAGGCACACTGGTAGAAAAAATGAAGGCGTAGATTATTTTCTAAGCAGTGACAAAATTAAAAAACTCACATGTGCAAATAGATCTGAGAGTCCTAATGCAGGATTGCTTAAAGGTTAAAGGTTGTTCTGTTCCGGGTTTGCAGGAGACTCCAAACGTCACCGATGGCCACGTGTGCACCAGGTGCATCGAGATGCTGCTCTTTAGAGTCTGTGTTAGTGAACTAGGGCTGCAGCTGGACGACTTTCAGCTTGTTATGGAAAGTGAAGCAGTAATAGACAGGAGCTGCAAGGAAGTAGTCACCCTAAGACTACAGGAGGCAGATAAATGGTGACTCACAGGATTGGAAAGGGGGAATGTCAGATGGTGGAGAGCACCCCTGTGTACATCCCTCTTAACAATATGTACTCCGTTTTGACTACTGTTGGGGGTGACAGCCCACTTGGTGGAAGCACAGCATCTGGAACTGAGTCTGGCTGTGTGGCTCAGAAGGGTAGAGAACTGAAGAGGACGGCAGCAGTTATAGGGGACTCTGCAGGTGATTCTGCGGATGCAAAAAGGAAAGACTGATAGTAGTTTGCCTCCCAGGGGCCAGAGTCCGAGATGTTTCTGGATGCATTCACAATATCCTGAAAAGGGAGGGTGAGCAGCCAGAAGTGATGGTACATATTGGTACCAACACATAGGAAGAAAAAGGGAGGGGGTCCTGAAAAAAGAATATAGGGAGTGAGGAAGGAAGCTGAGAGGCAGGACCTCAAGGGTAGTAATCACAGGATTGCTGTCTGTGCCATGCGCCAGTGAGGATGGAGATAGAATGAGGTTACAGATAAATGTATGACTGAAGAATTGCACCTGGGGACAGGGATTCAGGTTTATAACCATATAACCATATAACAATCACAGCACGGAAACAGGCCATTCCAGCCCTCCTAGTCCGTGCCGAACTCTTAATCTCACCTAGTCCCACCTACCCGCACTCAGCCCATAACCCTCCACTCCATTCCTGTCCATATACCTATCCAATTTTACCTTAAATGACACAACTGAACTGGCCTCTACTACTTCTACAGGAAGCTCATTCCACACAGCTATCACTCTCTGAGTAAAGAAATACCCCCTCGTGTTTCCCTTAAACTTTTGCCCCCTAACTCTCAAATCATGTCCTCTCGTTTGAATCTCCCCTACTCTCAATGGAAACAGTCTATTCACATCAACTCTATCTATCCCTTTCAACATTTTAAATACCTCGATCAAATCCCCCCTCAACCTTCTACGCTCCAATGAATAGAGACCTAACTTGTTCAACCTTTCTCTGTAACTTAAGTGCTGAAACCCAGGTAACATCCTAGTAAATCGTCTCTGCACTCTCTAATTTATTGATATCTTTCCTATAATTCGGTGACCAGAACTGTACACAATATTCCAAATTTGGCCTTACCAATGCCTTGTACAATTTTAACATTACATCCCAACTTCTGTACTCAATGCTCTGATTTATAAAGGCCAGCGTTCCAAAAGCCTTCTTCACCACCCTATCTACATGAGACTCCACCTTCAGGGAACTATGCACTGTTATTCCTAGATCTCACTGTTTCACTTCATTCCTCAATGCCCTACCATTTACCCTGTATGTTCTATTTGGATTATTCCTGCCAAAATGTAGAACCTCACACTTCTCAGCATTAAACTCCATCTGCCAACGTTCAGCCCATTCTTCTAACCGGCATAAATCTCCCTGCAAGCTTTGAAAACCCACCTCATTATCCACAACACCTCCTACCTTAGTATCATCAGCATACTTACTAATCCAATTTACCACCCCATCATCCAGATCATTTATGTATATTACAAACAACATTGGGCCCAAAACAGATCCCTGAGGCACCCCGCTAGTCACCGGCCTCCATCCCGATAAACAATTATCCACCACTACTCTCTGGCATCTCCCATCTAGCCACTGTTGAATCCATTTTATTACTCCAGCATTAATACCTAACGACTGAACCTTCTTAACTAACCTTCCATGTGGAACTTTGTCAAAGGCCTTGCTGAAGTCCATATAGACTACATCCACTGCCTTCCGCTCGTCAACATTCCTCGTAACTACTTCAAAAAATTCAATAAGGTTTGTCAATCATGACTTTCCATGCACAAATCCATGCTGGCTACTCCTAATCAGATCCTGTCTATCCAGATAATTATAAATACTATCTCTAAGAATACTTTCCATTAATTTACCCACCACTGATGTCAAACTGACAGGTCTATAATTGCCAGGCTTACTTCTAGAACCCTTTTTAAACAATGGAACCACATGAGCAATATGCCAATCCTCCGGCACAATCCCCGTTTCTAATGACATCTGAAAGATCTCCGTCAGAGCTCCTGCTATCTCTACACAAACTTCCCTCAAGGTCCTGGGGAATATCCTGTCAGGACCTGGAGATTTATCCACTTTTAAATTTCTTAAAAGCGCCAGTACTTCCACCTCTTTAATTGTCATAGGTTCCATAACTTCCTTACTTGTTTCCCACACCTTACACCATTCAATATCCTTCTCCTTAGTGAATACCGAAGAGAAGAAATCATTCAAAATCTCTCCCATCTCCCTCGGCTCCACACATAGCTGACCACCCTGATTCTCTAAGGGACCAATTTTATCCCTCATTATCCTCTTGCTTTTAATATAACTGTAGAAGCCTTTCGGATTTACTTCCACCTTATTTGCCAAACCAAACTCGTAACTTCTTTTAGCTTTTCTAATCTCTTTCTTAAGTTTCCTTTTACATTCTTTATATTCCTCGAGCAATTCCTTTACTCCATGCTGCCTATATCTATTGTAGACATCCCTCTTTTTTCGAACCAAGTTTCTAATATCCCTTGAAAACCATGGCACTTTCAAACCTTTAACCTTTCCTTTCAACCGAACAGGAACATAAAGATTCTGTACCCTCATAATTTCACCCTTAAATGACCTCCATTTCTCTATTACATCCTTCCCATAAAACAATTTGACCCAATCCACTCTCTCTAAATCCCTTCGCATCTCCTCAAAGTTAGCCTTTCTCCAATCAAAAATCTCAACTCTAGGTCCAGTCCTGTCCTTCTCCATAATTATATTGAAGCTAATGCTATTGTGATCACTGGACCCGAAGTGCTCCCCAACACATACATCTGTCAGCTGACCTATCGCATTCCCTAACAGGAGATCCAACACTGCCCCATCTCTAGTCGGTACTTCTATGTATTGTTGCAAAAAACTATCCTGCACACATTTCACAAACTCTAAACCATCCAGCCCTTTTACAGAATGAGCTTCCCAATCTATGTGTGGAAAATTAAAATCTCCCACAATCACCACCTTGTGTTTACTACAAATATCTGCTATCTCCTTACACATTTGCTCTTCCAACTCACGCTCCTCATTAGGTGGCCTATAATACACTCCAATCAGTGTTACTACACCTTTCCCATTCCTCAATTCCACCCAAATAGTCTCCCTAGAGGAGCTCTGTAATCTATCCTTCCAAAGCACCGCCATAAGATTTTCTCGGACAAGCAATGCAACACCTCCCCCTCTGGCCCCTCCTACTCTATCACACCTAAAGCAACTAAATCCAGGAATATTTAGTTGCCAATCACACCCTTCCTGCAACCATGTTTCACTAATAGCTACAACATCATAATTCCAGGTATCAATCCACACTTTAAGCTCATCCACCTTTCTTACAATGCTCCTAGCATTAAAATAGATACATTTAAGATACTCTCCACCTCCTCCTCTCTTTTCATCCCTAGCAATGCATTCAAATTTATTATCCTTTTCTTTCTTCTCCCCTACAACTTCGGGCTGAGCGCATCCCTTCTCCATCACCTGCCTTCCCTCCCTCACACACTGTCTACTTACTTGCTCTACTGGTGAACTAACCTCCTCTCCCATAGTTTCCTCAAATTGATTTCCGCCCCCCCCCCCATCTTACTAGTTTAAAGTCTGCCCTGTAGCCCTAGCAAACCTCCCTGCTAGGATATTGGTCCCCCCAGGATTCAAGTGTAACCCGTCCTTCTTGAACAGGTCACGCCTGCCCCAGAAGAGGTCCCAATGATCCAGAAACTTGAATCCCTGCCCCCTGCTCCAATCCCTCAACCATGCATTCATCCTCCACCTAATTCCATTCTGGATCCTTCGGACCTCTTCTGGGGCAGGTGTGACCTGTACAAAAGGGAAGGGTTGAACCTGAATCTGAGGGGTACCAATAATCCAGTGGACAGATTTACTGGAGCTGTCAGGAATGGCTTAAATGAATATGGTGGGGGAATGGGAACCAGGAGGATAGAGCTGAGGATGAGTCAGTAGGTTTACATGTAGATAATATGTAACATCAGTGTAAGAAAGGAGAAGCCAAAGATTGGGTACAAATACAGACAGAGCAAAGCGTTACATTGTACCACAGAGGAAAAATTCAGAAGAGCAAAGAATGCAGGACTGAAAGTGCTGTATTTAAATGTATGTAGCATTTGGAATAAGGTGGATGAACTCGTGGGGCAATTAGGGATCAGTTGGTATGACATTATAGGTATCACTGACTTGTGGCTCAAAGAAGGCCATAGTTAGGAGCTGAACATCAAAAGATATACTTGCAGCGAAAGGAAAAACAGGAAGTCGTAGATGGTGGTGTGGTTCTGATGGTAAGAGGTGGAATGTCGCAAAAACAAAGGAGCTGGTTGTAGTAGATTACAGGAGGAATGGAGACAGGCTAACCCCTATTGACATCAATAGTTCTGGGGTTGAGAGGGTAAACAGCTTTAAGTTCCTCGGCATCCGCATCACTGAGGACCTCAGGCGGCCTGTACACAACACCTGTGTTGTGAAAAAGGCACAACAGCACCTCTTTCATCTCAGATGGTTGAGGATGTTTGGTACGGGCCCCCAGATTCTAAGAAATTTCTACAGGGGATAATTGGGAGGATCCTGACTGGCTGCATCACTGCCTGGTAGGGAAACTGTACCTCACTTAATCACAGGACCCTGCAGAAAGTGGTGCGGATGCCCCTAATGTTTTAGCCTCCACCACCATCCCTGGCAAGTCATTCCAGGCACTCACAACTCTCTGTGTAAAAAAACTTACCTCTGATGTCTCCCCTAAACTTCCCTCCCTTAATTTTGTACATATGCCCTCTGGAGTTTGCTATTGGTGTCCTTGGAAACAGGTATTGGCTATCCACCCTATCTATGCCTCTCATAATCTTGTAGACCTCTATCAAGTCCTCTCTCATTCTTCTACGCTCCAAAGTGAAAAGTCCCAGCTCTGCTAACTTTGCTTCATATGACTTGTTCTCCAAACCAGGCAACATCCTGGTAAATCTCCTCTTCACCCTCTCCATAGCTTCCACACCATTTCTATAATGAGGTGACCAGAATTGAACACAATACTCTAAGTGCGGTCTCACCAGAGATTTGTAGAGTTGCAACATGACCTCGCTACTCTTGAACTCAATCCCCCTGTTAATGAAGCCTAGCATCCCATAGGCCTTCTTAACTACCCTATCAACTTGCGCAGCAACACTAGTCAGGCCACAACTGACCAGTTTGCAGTCGCTGCAGACGCTGTGATATTGCCCATTATACCACTGATCATTCTACATAACGCACTCGATGACTATTCACTTTCTGGGTGACAGCAATGCTGACACAACCAAGTGGGGCTGAGACACCTACATTCTTGTACAGAACAGACCATTCTAATACAATGTTAGCATTTTCCTACCAGGAGCTGACATGTTAAAACAATGTAACTCCAGAGATGCTGCCTGACCTGTTGAGTTTTTTAAGCATTTTAACTTTATGGGCAATGTTTTGGGTTGAGTCTTTAAACCTTTGACCACCCGGACATAGTGACGCTTCGATAATTTCCCCTATCCGTAAAAAATGCTCTTCTCTTTCAGTTATCAATGTCTGG